>NC_068442.1:20396831-20491831 GCF_023373465.1 Oncorhynchus keta
TCATACTGTTTTCCACCACAAACCGCACTAAACAAGCTGTATAGAACCATAAGCAAACAAGAACATTTTGATCCAGAGGAGGTGCTCTTAGTGGCCAGTAATGTTATTGAAACTGAAATCTGTCTTACCACATTTGTACCAGCATGTCACCTGTGCAACTCGAGGCAAAAAAACTCTAGATCACCTTTACTCTTCACATAGAAAACATTCAGAGCTTTCACTCGCCATCCATCAAGCAAATCAGACCATAACTCTATTCTCCTGATACCTGCTAACAAGCAAAAACTCTACCAGGAAGTACCAGTGATGTGCTCAATAAGGAATGGGTCCAATGAAGCTGATGCTAATCTACAGGACTGTTTTGCTAGCACAGATTAGAATATGTTCCAGAATTCATCATATTACATTGAGGAGTTAGCCACATGAGTCACCGGCTTCATTAATAAGTGCATTGACAACGTCATCCCCACAGTACAAAGGCTAGAGCTGACAATTTCAAGGAGCGGGGCACTTATACCGACACTTATAGGAAATCCCGCTACGACCTGCGACAAGCCATCAAATAGTGAAAATGTCAATACAGTACTACGATCAAATCCTATGGATGCTTATCGGATCTGGCAAAGCTTGCAAACTATCACAGATGACAAAGAGAACCCCCGCCGTAGGCTTCCCAGTGATGCAAGACCTATCAGATTAGCTGAATTCATTCTATGCTCACTTCGAGGCAAGCAACACTAAACCATGCATGAGAGCACCAGCTGTTCTGGACGACTGTGTGATCTCGATCTCCGTAGACGATGTGAGCAAGACCTTTAAACAGGTTAACATTCACAAGGGCGGGGGGCCAGACAGATTAAAAGGAGGTTTACTCAGAGCATGCGCTAACCAGCTGTATTCACTGACATTTTCAACCTCTCCCTGACGCAGTCTGTAATGCCTACGTGTTTCAAGCAGACCACTATCCACATTGATGGGGCTGTAGTGGAGTGGGTCGAGAGCTTCAAGTTCCTCGGTGTTCACATCACTAAGGAAATAACATGGTCCACACACACCCACACATTTGTGAGGAAGGCATGACAGTGCCTCTTCCCCTCAAAGAGGCTGAAAAGACTTGGCATGGGTCATCAGATCTTCAAAAAGTTCTAAATCTGCACCTTTGAGAGCATCTTGACTGGCATCCCGACCACAAGTGCAATAAACAGTGTGGTGAGTTTGGCCCAGTACATCACTGGGGCCGAGCTCCCTGCCATCCAGGACTTTCAAACCAGGCGGTGTCAGAGGAATGCCATATAAATTCTCAAAGACTCCAACCACCCAAGTCATAGACTGTTCTCTCTGCTGCCGAACTGCAAGAATGCAAGATTGGAGCCAACAGGACTCTGAACAGCTTCTACTCCCAAGCCATAAGATTGCTAAATAGTTCATTAAATAGTTAAATAATAGCTACCCAGACTATTTTTGCGTGAAGTGCCAATTTACAATTTGTCCTACCGTTTCTAACGATCTGCATGCCAGTTATGATTTTCATATGTGCATTACAACTAACTATTCATTGTGTTACTGAGACATTTGGGATTGCAAAAAGGATTGCAAAAAGAAGAAGATCTTCAAAGGTAAGGCATTTATTATATCGTTATTTCTGACTTTTGTGTCATAACTGCCTGATTGAAAAATTATTTTCATGTGTTTGTATGTGGGGCGCTGTCCTCAGATAATCGCATGGTCTGCTTTCGGCATAAAGCCTTTTTGAAATCTGACACAGCGGCTGGATTAATAAGAAGTTAAGCTTAATTTTGATCTATTACACTTATATTTTCGTGATTGTTGAATATTGATATTTCTGTAGTTTGAATTTGGTGCTCTGCAATTTCACTGGATGTTGTCAAATTGGTCCCGCTAAAGGGATTGGCGCGTGAAGGGATCACTGACCTAAGACATGGACTTTTTACTGTAATTAAATGTCAGAAACGGTGAAAAACTGAGTTTAAATGTACTTGGCTGAGGTGTATGTAAACTTCCGACTTCAACTGTATATAGGGCAGGTAATCAAGGAAGTGATGGAGTCCAGGTGAGTCTCATAGTGCATGTTACGATGGTGACAGGTGTGCGCCATAACGAGCAGCCTGGTGACCTAGAGGCTGGAGAGGGGGCATACGTGACAGTTACTACATGATTCCATATGTGTTATTTCATCATTTTATGTAGAAAATAGTAAAATAAAGAACAACCTTTGATGAGTAGGTGTGTCCAAACCTTTGACTTGTATTGTACATTTATTCCTATCATGAAGGGCTAGAAGCTCTCACCTTCTTTCTGAGTCTGTGCTCCCATGAGGCTCTCCCAAGCACCCCATGCATCAAAGAATTGGCTGAACTGGTGCTTAACCAAAAACGTTTTCATTTCAGAATGACTTCTTCTTACTAACAGGGTGCACGGCGATGGGGAGCACAATGGCTCCCAATTACGCCAACCTTTTCATGGGACTCTTTGAACAGGACATTATTTTTAGCAAAAATAATCCATTCTTAATTCTTAACCTCTTGAAGCTAGGGGGCACTATTTTTATGTTTGGAAAAATAACATTCCCAAAGTAAACAGCCTATTTCTCAGGACCAGATGCTAAAATATGCATATAATTGACAGATTAGGATAGAAAACACTCTAAAGTTTCCAAAACTGTCAAAATATTGTCTGTGAGTATAATAGAACTGATATTGCAGGCGAAACCCTGAGAAAAATCAAACCAGGAAGTGGCTTCTATTTTGAAAACTCCATGTTCCATAGCCTCCCATTGCTCCATTTAAAGGGATAGCAACCATATTCCTTTTCCTATCGCTTCCTCAAGGTGTCAACAGTCTTCAGACATAGTTTCAGGCTTTTATTTTGAAGAATGAGCGTGAATGACCACATTGCGTGAGTGGATTTGTGGAGGCTCTCAGAGGGAGTTGTGTGCAAAAGAGAAAGGCGGCCATTGTTACTCCCCGGTCCTAGTGAAAAGCCAACTGTCCCGGTTGATATATTATCGAATAGATATTTGAAAAACACCCTGAGGCTTGATTATAAAAAACGTCTGACATGTTTCTGTGGACATTATGGATATAATTTGGAATTTTTGTCTGCGTTGTCGTGACCGCTCTTTCCGGTGGATTCCTGGGCATAACGTACCAAACGGACGGAGGTATTTGGATATAAAAAATACCTTTATGGAACAAAAGGAACATTTGTTGTCTAACTGGGAGTCTCATGAGTGAAAACATCCGAAGATCATCAAAGGTAAACAATTAATTTGATTGCTTTTCTGATTTTCGTGACCAAGTTACCTGATGCTAAGTGTACTTAATGTTTTGTCGAGCGATCGATAAACTTACACAAACGCTTGTATTGCTTTCACAGGTGGATTAACAAAAGGCTAAACTATGTTTTGAAATATTGCACTTGTGATTTCATGAATATGAATATTTTCTAGTAATATTATTTGACTGTGGCGCTATGCTATTCAGCGTTGCTGATTACAAATTACCCCGGATCCGGTATGGGTGGTTCAGAGAGGTTTAAGCTGGATAAAGTTATGGCGACGCTATGTGGATGATATGAAGGTTATATTTCGTGGAGATGAAAATGAGCTTTTGTTACTTTTTAAACAGCTGCAACGAATACCTGAAATTCACAATGAGCTATGGAAAATCTAATATTTTCTTGATATTCTTATCATTATAGAGGGTAATGATTTGGCGCAGATCTGAAAAGAAAACCAACAGACAGAAACGAGCTACTGCGGGGAGAGAGTTTCCATCCTTTATCTACAGTACCTGTGCCTCAATCTAACAAACATGATCAAAAATCCCCATATAAATGTGTCAATTTAAGGTAGATTTATCCAACCACCTTATCTGCCTATGGCGCCATTCCACATCTGTGGTGAAAGGTGGCCATGTTACAGAGGTGTATGTTAGACCATAATACATCCCAAAATCGGTCTTGTTTTTCCATTAATGCATGTGTTATTCAAATATGTTACTATGGGCTATAGTATTAAAGGCCAAATTCTATCTTTTATCAAATCCTTTTCTACTTCATTTTTTTATACCTAAATGTGTCCTAAAATCCAAAATAAAAAAAAGCTAAATGACCCATGGTATGACCATCTTCAGGATCCTCCCAATCAGCCAATATATCTGTGTATGTAGACTGTGTTGCAAAGATAACTTTGACAAACAGGCAGATCACCTGTATAACTTGTTTTTAAATGGGCCACCAAGAGGATTGGCTGGACAGGGCATCTGAAAAATTCAAGAATGTAATCCAAGACGAGTGTCTAGAAATGAAGCGGGAAAAGAACTCAGACGATTCAACACTTTGAATCCTCCAATATTCCCCATTGGAAATAGAGTTTGAAGGGATAATCAAAAAACACTGGCACTGAACACAGACCTCAGACTATACCCCCCCCCCACCCCCACCTCACCCCCACACAAACATACGAATTAACATCTTGCATGACCATGTCCAAGAGGGAAAATACAGGTGTGTATGTTAAGCACAGTGCAATTTCATGAACAAATGCCACACATTCAACCATCCTATGACAGGAAAACATTTCAAAATGAAAGGTATCATGCATGACATGCTCTACAAAGAACGTAGTCCACCTATTGAAATGTCCTTGTGGCCTGGCCTATGTGGGAAAGAGACGCCGTGTAAGATGCATTTCCGAATACAGGAGTAGCATCAGAAACCAAGACCCCAAAAGTCCAGTTGCCATGCCCTTTATGACTGCCAGACACATTGCCTCATTAAAATTCATGGGTATCGAGCATGTCAAAGTCCCGAGGCAAGAGGGGAACATCGATGGACTTCTTTTGCAAAGAGATTCGTACTGGATATTCGGGTTGGAACCATGTCTCCAAAAGGATTTAATGAGGACTTTCCTATTAGCCATTTCCTGACCACTTGCATTTTTCCACATTTTGTTACTTTACAGGCTAATTCTAAAATGGATTGAAAATAGTTTTGTCCTCAACAATCTGCACGCAATACCGCAAAAACAGGTTTTTAGATTTTTTTGCAAAAAATAAATAAATATCACATTTACATAAGTGTTCAGACCCTTTACTCTGTACTTTGTGACGCACCTTTGGCAGCAATTACAGCCTCAAGTCTTCTTGGGTATGATGCTACAAGCTTGGCACACCTGTATTTGGGGAGTTCCTCCCATTTTTCTCTGCAGATCCTCTCATGCTCTGTCAGATTGGATGAGGAGTGTCGCTGCACAGCTATTTTCAGATCTCTCCAGAGAAGTTTGACCGGGTTCCAGTCCGGGCTCTTGCTAAGCCACTGAAGGACATTCAGAGACTTGTACCGAAGCCACTCCTGCATTGTCTTGGCTGTGTGCTTATGGTCATTGTACTGATGGAAGGTAAACCTTCGCCTCATTCTGAGGTCCTGAGCGCTCTGGAGCAGGATTTCATCAATGATCTCTCTATAACTTGCTACATTCATCTTCCCTCAATCCTGACTAGTCTCCCAGTCCCTGCCGTTGAAAACATCCCCACAGCATGATACTGTCACCACCATGCTTCACTGTAGGGCTGGTGCCAGGTTTCCTCCAGATGTGACACTTGGAATTCAGGCCAAAGAGTTGGTTTCATCAGACTAGAGAATCTTTAAAACTCTTGAGAGTTTTAGAGATGCCTTTTGGCAAACTCCAAGCTGGCTATCATGTGCCTTTTACTGAGGAGTGACTTCCATCTGGCCACTCTGCAGAGATGGTTGACCTTCTGGAAGGTTCTCCGATCTAAACATAGAAACTCTGGAGCTCTGTCAGAGTGACCATTGGGTTCTTGGTCACCTCCACCTTTCTGACCAAGGCCTTTCTCCCCCGATGCTCAGTTTGGCCAGCCGGCCAGCTCTAGCAAGAGTCTTGGCGGTTACAATCTTCTTCCATTTAAGAATGGATGCCACTGTGTTCTTGGGGACCTGCAATGCTGCAGACATTTTTTGGTACCCTTCCCCAGATCTGTGCCTCGACACAATCCTGTTTTGGAGCTCTACGGACAAATCCTTCTAACCTCATGTCTTGGTTTTTGCTTTGACATGCACTGTCAACTGTTGGACCTTATATAGACACATGTGTGCCTTTCCAAATCATGTTCAATCAATTGAATTTAGCACATGTGGACTCAAATCAAGTTGTAGAACCATCTCAAGGATGGTTCTTGAAACAGGATGCACCTGAGCTCAATTTTGAGTCTCATAGAAGAGGATCTGAATACTTATGTAAGTGAGGTATTTCTGTTTTGTATGTTTAATACATTTGCGAACATTTCAAAATGCCTATTTTCTTTTCGTCATTATGGGGTATTGTGTGTGGATTGATGAGGGAAAAAAAGACTTACACATTTTAGAATAAGGCTGTAACATAGCAACATGTGAAATAAGTCAAGGGGTCTGAATACTTTCCAAATGTGCTGTATGTGTTGTCTCCCTGATACAAATAGTTATACAGTCATAATATTCAATAATTGTATATATATTGTTTTTGTACCAACACCTTTCAACTTAAATATGTATAGATTGCCCTAATTGGTGCTTTTCTTATGTCTATAAAGATGGGTGTGGTACACTTTCGGTGAAATGACCTGACGAAGATCCTTGCAGGATCATAATTTGTTTGTATATTAATAAAAGTACATGGTGGATCTTATGAGTGTTCAGGCTCTATTTATTTTATATGTACAGTCAGTACCGAGTCAATGTGCAGGGAGAAGGTAATTGAGGTAGCTATTTACATATAGGTAGGGTAAGAGTGACTAGACAACAGGATAGTTAATACACAGTAGCAGCAGTGGGTAGCCAATTGATTAGTTATTTAGCAGTCTTGTTTAGTAGTCTCATGGCTTAGGGGTAGAAGCTGTTCAGGGTCCTGTTGGTTCCAGACTTGTAGCACTGGTACTGCTTGTCGTGTGGTAGCAAAGAAGACAGTCTATTGCTGGGTGGCTGAAGTCTTTAATCATTTTTTGGGCCTTCCTCTGCCTGGTATAGAGGTCTTGGATGGCAGGGAGCTCGGCCCCAGTGATGTACTGGGCCAACTCACAACGCTCTGTAGTGCCTTGCGGTGATGAAATGAGTCAAGATGCTCTCAATGGTGCAGCTGTAGAACATTTGGATGATCTGAGGGCCCATGACAAAACTTTTCAGCCTCCCGAGGGGGAAGAGGTGCTGTCACGCCCTCTTCACAACTGTGTAGGGATGTATGACCATGTTAATTCCTTACTGATGTGGAAACTAAGGAACTTGAAGCTCTCGACCCGACCCACTACAGCCCCATCAATGCCGATGGGAGCATGCTCAGCCTTCCTTTTCCTGAAGTCCATGATCAGTTTCTTCGTCAGCAAAGAGGGAGAGGTTATTGTCCTGGCACCACACTGCCAGTGTAACAGTATAACTTTAGACCGTCCCCTCGCCCATACCCGGGCGCGAACCAGGGACCCTCTGCACACATCAACAACAGTCACCCTCGAAGCATCGTTACCCATCGCTCCACAAAAGCCGCGGCCCTTGCAGAGCAAGGGGAACTACTACTTACACCAGGTCTCTGACATCCTCCCTATAGGTTGTCTCATCATCGTCAGGGATCAATCCTACCACTGTCGTGTCATCAGCAAACCTTTTGGAGTCATACCTGGCCACACAGCCATGGGCAAACAGTGAGCCATCTGCATCATCTGTGGATCTGTTGGGGCTGTATGCGATTTGAAGTGGGTCCAGGATTTCTGGTATGATGGTGTTGATGTGAGCCAAAACCAGCCTTACAAAGCATTTCATGGCTATAGACGCGAGTGCTAAGGGGCAATAGACATTTAAGCAGGTTACCTTGGAATTATTGGGCACGGAGACTATGGTAGTCTGCTTCTAACAAGTTGATATTACAGACTGAGTCAGTGATCATTTGAAAATGTCAGTGAATTGACTTACCAGCTGATCAGCACATGCTCTGAGTACGTCCTGATATTCCGTCTGGCCCCATGGACTTTCGAATGTTAAGTTGTTTAACCTGTTGATCCTACCCCCTACTTTTTCGAACATTCTGTTAAAAATCGCACAACATTTCAGCGCCCTACTACTCATGCCAGGAATATAGTATATGCATATGATTAGTATGCGTGGATAGAAAACACTCAGACGTTTCTAAAACTGGTTAAATCACGGCTGTGACTATAACAGAACGTGCGTTTCATCGAAAAGCGCAGGAAAATCTGATCACTGAAAACTGGAAAATATATCAATGCGCCACTTGAATGTATTGTTGAATAGAAACCACATTACCTGGAGCCGAGGTTGCAATACCTACAGCTTCCACACAATGTCAACAGTCTTGTCATTTGCCTAGGATTTGTTTCTTGGTCAAACGAACAAGAGACAGCCCATTTCTTCCGGTCTCCAACAGGATATTTTGGTTGAGATTTATCCGGACATTATTTCAAGACGTAGAGCTGTAGAATATACATCGCCCCGTGATCAATTGGATTGATTATTAACGTTTAGTAATGCCTAAAGTTGCATTACAAAAGTATTTCGAAGTGTATTGTGAAAGTTTATCGTCAACTTTTTTAATTTAAAAAAATGACTTTGCGTTATAAAACGCTGTTTTTTTCCTTGATCACACAGTCTTCATAGATCGATATCTAGGCTATATATGGACCGATTTAATCGAAAAAAAGACCCAATAGTGATGTTTATGGGACATCTAGGAGTGCCAACAAAGAAGATCGTCAAGGGTAATGAATGTTTTATATTTTATTTCTGCATTTTGTGTAGCGCCAACTATGCTAATTATTTTGTTTACGTCCCCTGCGGGTCTTTAGGGGTGTTGCATGCTATCAGATAATAGCTTCTCATGCTTTCGCCGAAAAGCATTTTAAAAATCTGACTAGTTGGCTGGATTCACAACGAGTGTAGCTTTAATTCAGTACCCTGCATGTGTGTTTTAATGAACGTTTGAGTTTTAACGAGTGCTATTAGCATTTAGCGTAGTGCATTTGCATTTCCAGATGTCTAGATGGGACGCCTGCATGTCGGGTGGAGGTAAGAGGTTAAAGGACTTACTCACATCGGCTACGGAGAGCGAGATCACAAAGTCGTCAGTTGGTGCTCTCATGCATGGCCCAGTATTGCTTGCCTCAAAGCAAGCAGAGAATGTATATATTTAACTTGTCTGGTAGGCTCACGTCTCTGGGCAGCTCATGGTTGGGTTTCCCCTTGTCAGCCGTAATAGTTTGCAAGCCGTACCACATCAGTCGTGGGTCAGACTAGGATACGATCTTAGTCCTGTTTTGACGCTTTGCTTGTTGATGTCTTGTCTGAGGCTGTCACAGGATTTCTTATAAACATCCAGATTAGTGTACAGCTCTAGACTTTTGCTAAGTGCGGATGTTGCCTGTAATCCATGGTTTCTGGTTGGGGTATATATGTACGTTCACTGAGGGGACATCGTTGTCAATGCACTTATTGATGAAGCCAGTGACTGATGTGGTATATCGGATGAATCCCGGAACATATTCCAAACTGTGCTAGCAAAACAGTCCTGTAGCTTAGCATCCACTTCATCGAACCACTTCCGTATTAAGCATGCCACTGGTACTTCCAGCTCAGGACAGACGGGAGACTCTGGCTGCTCAGGACAGGAGGAAGGCTCTGGCAGCACTGGAGAGGAGGAAGCACCTGTAGGCAGAAGACGGAGAGACAGCCTGGTGTGGGGGGCTGCCACCGGAGGGCTGGTGCGGCGCACTGGAGCTCTTGAGTACCGAGCCTGCCCAACCTTACCTGGTTGAATGCTCCCAGTAGCCAGGCCAGTGCGGCGAGGTGGAATAGCCCGCACTGGGCTGTGCTGGCAAACCGGGGACACCATGCGTAAGGCTGGTGCCATGTACGCCGGCCCAAGGAGACGCACTGGAGACCAGATGTGTAGAGCCGGCTTCATGGCACCTGGCTCGATGCCCACTCTAGCCCGGCCGATATGAAGAGCTGGAATGTACCGCACCGGGCGCACCGGGGACACCGTGCGCTCCACAGCATAACACAGTGCCTGCCCGGTCCCTCTCACTCTCCGGTAAGCACGGGAAGTTGGCGCAGGTCTCTTACCTGGCTTCACCACAATCCCTGTGTGCCCGCTCCCAAGAAATTGTTGGGGCTGACTCTCGGGCTACCAACTGCGCCGCCGTGCTGCCTCCTCAGACCAGCGCCTCTCTGCCTTCGCTGCCTCCAGCTCTGCTTCGGGGCGGCGATATTCCCCTGGCTGTGCCCAGGGTCCTTTTCCGTCCAACTCGTCCTCCCATGTCCATGAGTCTTGTGATGCTGCTGCCGCTTGGTCCGGTTGTGGTGGGTGATTCTGTCACGGTTGTCGTCGGTGGAAAGAGAGGACCAAAGCGCAGCGTTGTAAGTGTTCGTCATTTTAATGGAAAACGGAACACTACAAAACAACACCGTGACAACCGTGAAGCTAATGAACTATCGTGCTGACACAAACACTACACATAGACTATCACCCACAACCCACAATGACAAAACAGGCTACCAAAATATGGTTCCCAATCAGAGACAACGACTAACACCTGCCTCTGATTGAGAACCATATCAGGCCAAACACAGAAACAGACAAACTAGACATACAACATAGAATGCCCACTCAGATCACACCCTGACCAAACAAAACATAGAAACATACAAAGGAAACTATGGTCAGGGCGTGACAAGTTCTTCGTTGTTCTAATTTTGATATCATATCACAGTTATACCAAATAAGGTATAAGCCATAATCAAGGGGTATATATCATTTGAAAATTCAAAATGTTTGGCTGACAGTGGCTTGAACTAGTTGTGTAAAAACACAATTTGGACAGGTTCCCAGATATCACTGATGCTACTTGACAGCCAACAAGATTATGTCCATCCTAGGGCTGTGGCGGTCACCAAAATCTATAGCCAGTGATTGTCAAGAAGATTACTGTCGGTCTCACAGTAATTGACCATTAATTAATATGAACACATTTAGCATCTCCTGGCTTTAACACACAGCCTACAAGCCACTGATGCAGATGTTTGGAACATCTACATTTTAAAAAGCCTAATAAATCCTTGTAATATAGCCTAAACCATCAGAATAAATCTATTACTTATTTTAGACATGTCTAATGAAGCATGATATTAGCGAAAAGTAGTCTACTTCAGAAGAACAGAATAGCATACTCTGAGTTGTCCTTATGTTAGGTCCTGATCTGGCTATGCCAAATGGCTGTGGGCTACACTAGTTCATTTAGTAGACAAGAATTCTGTAGCATTATTTTATATCATTTTGTGGTATGAAGAGTTCAATTGAACAAAGCTGAATAAAATAGAAAGGACATTTTCGCCAAACAAATTGAGGGAGTGTGCACATGCGGCTATTCCGTGTGGAGCGGATATTAAAGAAATAGGTATTCCTATATGCTTAATTTGGAGTTATTAATGTAACTTTAGTTGTTGGCTATATGGTTAGATGTTTATTACATTGTAAGGCTGTATGATGCAACTCTAATGATAATTGCTTGAAAGGCATGAGCTCTGCTTAGTTTTTTTACGCAGGCTGTACACACCTGCGCAGGCTGTCTCTCATTCACAATTTGACAAGCAGTTGATAATGCCTCGTACTTCATGGTGGCATCCCCTTCGTGTGGATGTAATGCAAAATAAATCAAATCCATGCCTTTTGTGGCCAGTGGCCGTTGTGCCCTTGGCCCTGAGTGCTGCATTGTGCCCTTCTCCCTCATTGCTGCACTCAGAAGCACCTCTCATTCACATGGCTCTCCATCACTTTATCCAGAGTTTCTCACAGGCTACAAGTGAACACAAAGACACATCAGGGAGGCAACTGCTTGCGTGCTAATCCAATTTCGAGATGCATATTGAAGATGTTGGAAGGACTGTCCACAGCCAACAAGATGAGTAGGCCTAACGAACAGCAGAAGCACTCGCCTATGTCAATCTACTATCCCCCATAGTATTCTGTGCGAGAAAGAAATATTCCAAACAAAGTCTGAGAGAGTTGTGGGATGCGATAGATCCCAAATTAATACAACAACTAGTTTCAACAAACCCTTTTAACGCAATGTGGCTGACGCAACAGATCAGAACGTTTAAAATGTTGTTAAACTATTAGGCTATATCTTCCCATTATAAGGGCAGTAATGTATACATGGCATTATACGCACGAATGTTCCGTTAGTGGGAAAACACCATCATCAAAAGTGACTTCAAATGTGATTATGCATGTAATGCTTTTATTATAAGGCGAAAATTGTGAAAATGATCTTGAAACTCACTCGCTGCTTATGTATGCCAGTTAGGCCCCTTGTAACGCAGATGAATGTGCTTCATTTTAAGAAGTTATTTGGCTACTTTGTTGTGATACAAACCTTATCAAAACATATATGCCTATGGGCTAGGCTACATGAGGCGTGCGACTATGATTTGAAAAAGTTTCACAAAAAACATGTCTCTTGCCTTATGCTGGGCATCATTCACAAGTGATTATCTATAATTAACAAGTGATAGGCTAATATTGTAACCCATCAGACTAGTCTTTATTTAATCTTGTCTTTACATATACTAAATAATATATGTGTGAAATGTGTTTTTATTTAGAACGGACCATTATCATTCACCTGTCTCAAAATAGGGGCAGTGGGAAAAAATACATGCCACCTACGCACTTAAATAGCGAATGGAGGAGGTTTTTCCTCTTGTTCATTTTCATGCCAGCGAGGTAGGCTATATGCCTGTTGTAAAGATAAGCAATGTGGTTAATATTAGGAAAGTTGAGAATCTACTGAGCAAATGTCAATTTGGCTTTTTGCCAAATCACCACCGTACCACAGACAACGTATTTTTTAGATTTTTTTGGTGGTTTATATTTTGTCATTGGAGAATCCAGTGGGTTCTGGTAGTTGATCGTGTATATGTTTTTGCTGTTTGTTCTTTGTTATAGAGCCAAAAAGATTGAAGAAGTGGTTTATTCATTCATCTCCATTTTGGATAGATAACTCTGCGTGTTGTAGTTGGTTTAGTTCCAATTTTCCCAGAAGTGATTAGATTCTATGGATTCTTCAATGACATTGAGATGATTTCTGACATTCTGATCTTTCTGTTTTCATAGTGTGTTTCTGTATTGTTTTAGTAAATCACCATAGTGAATGCGTAGGCACATTTACCATTCTTGTTAATATTCTTAGGTTGTTTGATTGAGATTTTTAGATTTGATAGGGAAAGGTCAAATATACTGTTTAGGTTTTCTACTCCCAAGTTTACACCTTCACTATGACAGTGGATTTGTTGTTGCCTAATTGTTTTTTTGTTAGGCATTCTCGGTGACTAACCCCGATCCGTACACATTTGCGCAACATCAGCATTCAAACGAGGCTGCAATGAAAACTCATGGGACTGTAGCGACTGTGTTGGTATCAATATGCGGGGTTGTGAACTACGTTCCTATTAAAGTGTTGATTTACACGGTGATGGACCAATAGCGGAGAAAAGTTGAAGAAACGGAATCCTCTGATGCTGTACGTTACATTGTGATGTAAATTTAAACTCATTCTGTGCTGTACAGCCTCTTTCCACCAGGTGTAGCGCTTCTCTCGCAGATTAAAAACAAGAAATTTGTGTAATGGTGATTGTACAGTTAATTACTTGTGAATTAATAAATAGTTAATTCAATCAATTGTTCGTTTTTTGAATAATCACTGCGAGCCATCATGACTCAAAACCGTGACATCTGCAGTTTAATTGTGAAGATAAATTTAGCTCTGCCCTAAAAACCCTAATGAAATTCGGCACAAACCTTCAAATAGGTATGTAATGAGACATTGTATAACCTCTTCATAGTGTTGTATTTACATTTTAGAGGTGATAAGTTGGACAAAGCTTTCGCTTCCCCACCTGCCATTTTTAAAAAGACCCGGCAGAGCTCCATTTCCTTCTTCAATCATGCAGAGACAGGCAGCAAGAAGGTCTCTGTCACTCCCTGATCTGTTTCACCTGTCTTTGTGCTTGTCGCCACCCCCCTGCAGGTGTTGCCATCTTCCCCATTATCCCCTGTGTACTTATACCTGTTTTCTGTTTGACTGTTGCCAGTTCGTCTTGTTTGTCAAGCTTACCAGCGTTCGTCCTGTCAGCTCCTGTCTTTCCCTGCTTCTCTTTTTCTCGTCCTCCTGGTTCTTGACCTTTGCCTGTCCTGACTTTGTACCCACCCGCCTGACCACTCTGCCTGACCCTGAGCCTGACTACCGTCCAATACCTTTGCTCTACCTCTGGGTTATTGAACTCTGCCTGTCCCTGACCCTGAGCCTGCCTGCCTTGACCTGTTGTTTGCCTGCCCCTGGTGTTACAATAAACATTGTTACACAGTCTGTACTTGGGTCTTACCTTGATTCCTGATAGTCTCGTCATTGATTTTTCTGGAAAGGGGAGACATTATGCTTTATAATGGTATACATATTACAGTTGACCTGGAATTATTAAGTTTCTGGGGCACTAAAATAAGGTCAAATGTATGGAACAGCGTGATGTACAAACGTGTGTTAGCTATTGTTTACTTTCCTTCCATCTATAGCATTTCTTAATATTATACACTTCCTTTGCCTCATGTTTGAGTAATGCTCTGTTCAAGTAGACTGTGATTTTGCTGTGATCTACTAGCGACTTCGAACGCTCTGAGAGACTCTGGGTTGAGGCCAGTGATAAAGTAATATACGCTATTGCTAAAGGATGAGCTGTAGGTGTACCTACCATAGAAGTCCCCTCGACGCTTACCATTGACTATGCACAGACCCAGTGTGCGACAGAGTTGCAGGAGTTGTGACCCATTTTTGTTGGTTATTTAGTTTTGTCTAACGGGGCATATATATGAGATGAGGCAATGCTGTTACCTCCAGGTGGGTGTTTGTCCCCCTGCGTGGTGAGTGTCAGGTTCTTGATCAGTTCTGGCACTGAGGTCACCATAGACTAGTACATGTCCCTGGGCCTGAATATGGTTGATTTCCCCCTCTAGGATGGAGAAGCTGTCATTGTTAAAGTATATGGATTTTATTTGTGGGATATACAATAGGTAGCACAGTTGAGGACATTTGTCTGTTAATCTTTTTCCTTTACATTTCTAGCCAGATGTTCCTGTTTCTCTATCACTGTAACGGCTTTCTTGTGGAGAAGGAGAGTCGGAACCAAAATGCAGCGTTATGATGAATCATGATATTTTAATGAAGGAAAAAACTATACATGAAGAAACTACAAAATAATGAAATGTGAAAACCGAAACAGCCCTATCTGGTGCAAACACAAAGACAGGAACAATCACCCACAAAACACTCAAAGAATATGGCTGCCTGAATATGGTTCCCAATCAGAGACAACGATAAACACCTGCCTCTGATTGAGAACCACTCCAGACAGCCATAGACTTTGCTAGATACCCCCACTAAGCCACACACCCAATACCTAACAAAACCCCAAGACAAAACACACCACAATAAACCCATGTCACACCCCGGCCTGACCAAATAAATAAAGACAAACACAATATACTTCGACCAGGGCGTGACAATCACTCACCTTGCCAACAAATAATTTTGTCAGGGTAAGGTGCTAAAGCTCTGCCAAAAGTCTTGAGTTTGCGAAATTGACATGTACAGATGCAAATATTGCTCGCAACTAGTAAATTACAAGTTTACGAATGCGATTACAACTACAAATTTGTTTTTTTATTAATGTTCACAACTCATCAATTACATGTTGGATAATGTGTTTACAACTACAGATGTGGTGACAACTACAGATTATTCTTTCATGTTCACAACTCATCAGTAAAATAATTGCAAATTGTGTTTACAACTACAAATCTATTCTACACGCTCAAATCATTATGTCTGTGACGACCCTCTCACTCTGTCTGCCGTATTCTCTCTGTTATTTCCTTATTAGGATGCTGG
Organism: Oncorhynchus keta; assembly: GCF_023373465.1. Taxonomy (NCBI): domain Eukaryota; kingdom Metazoa; phylum Chordata; class Actinopteri; order Salmoniformes; family Salmonidae; genus Oncorhynchus; species Oncorhynchus keta. The sequence goes on from NC_068442.1 coordinate 20,412,851, forward strand.
TGGGCGGAGTTGGGAGGGTCGTCAGCTACATGGGAAACACCTGGGCCCGGTGTCTCCCAGGATAAATACACCACTTCCCCATTCATGGAGGAGTCTCTCTCTCTTGGTGGCTGTTTGTTTGTTTGCTTTGGCACCTTTCATCACCCTGCATTATCACATTCATGCATGCAAAACACTCACTTACATTACTGATTACACACACCATTGTATATTATACTTAGTTGCTTTAGTTAATAAATACATATTTTGCTACTCCTTATCTCCACGTTGTCTCCCTTTGTTACGGGCTTTGAGCCGGTTCGTGACAAGTGGGGGCTCATCCGGGATATTTGAACTATTGGTTTGGGAGACCGTGGAGGTACGTGTTTGGTTTGCATATTGTGTTTGATAGGCCCAGTATTGGTTGCCTTTTGTTGTTTGGTTTGTGTGCTGTGTTGGAGAGACTATAATGGTTAGTTTCCAGGCCCTGCCTAGCCTGAACTCTTGTTCTACTTTCTGTTGGGACATCAGTCTGAGGTGAGTAATCTGCTGTGTACCTCGTGGGAGATTTGGGTAGGGTAGTGGAACTTGCTACCCGGAGCTATAGCCTTTTTCCCCTGATAGGTTTAGCGACGTGTTTCATTTTTTGGAATATGTTGGGCATGGTTAATGTTTGTTATTTTTGTGTGGTGTCTGTGGACTGAGCAGTTGTCTCGGGGGCACATCCGTGGCTTGGTGGAATTTGCCAGCATGCTGGGGAGTTCTATTTCCTTGCCAGCGGGCTACAGTGCGTAAATTCCCACCGCAAATCTGCACGAAGACTAGGGTTGAGTTATTGTAGGTTTTGGGGAAGCTCCGTATCTCATCTCTCTTCTGTGGTACTCAGGGTGATTGTCAATTCTCGGGTTGTGGTCTGGTGTGCTCAGCAGAAGGGAAGAGCGAGAAAATGTTTTTCTTTGTGTGATTATGGCGTCTTATGTAGATAAGTTCATTCGCTCTCCATCAGAGGAATTGTTAGATTTAGGTACTAAAGAACAGCTGTTGAAGGTCGCGGAACACTACAAGGTTGAGATTAGTGATAAACGTCTAAAGAATTCTATTAGGTTGATATTGAAGGCCAATCTGATGGAGAGTGGTATTCTTGAAGTTACCACTGGGCCAGCCTCTGCTGAGGATTTGTCATCTCCCCATAACGTTACAATGGACATTCCATCGGTTAGTCCTAGTAGCCTTCTTTTTGAACAGCAGAAAGAACTGCTTTTGTTACAGCTGGAGCATGATCGTGAGAAGAGAGAGCATGATCGGCAGCATGATCGTGAGAAGCTAGAGCATGATCGTGTAAAATATGAAAAGGAATTGGCATTTAAACAAGAGATGGAGCGTGCTAAAATCAAATTGCAACAAGAACGTATAGAGTTGGTTAGGGAAGGAAAGATCTCAGGGGAGAGTTTGTTTTGGGAAGGTGACCCAGATTTACCTAGGGGTAGTTCCGCTTTTGGTCGTGCCCCAGAGACATTTGATATTGTTGGGAACTTACGGTTATTGCCTTGGTTTAATGAAAGGGACCCCGAGACATTCTTTTCGTTGTTTGAGCGGGTTGCTGATGCTAGGAGTTGGCCTGATTCTGACCGCACTTTAATGTTGCAGTGTGCTGACTGGTAAAGCGCAGGAAGCATATTCAGCTCTTAGTGTACACGACAGTGCCAGTTATGATAAAGTTAAAACAGCTGTGTTACAGATTTATGAATTGGTCCCTGAGGCTTACCGCCAACGATTTAGAACTTTAAAAAGGGATGATAACCAGACTCATGTTGAGTTTGCGCGACAGTTATCTTTACAGTTTAATCGCTGGTGTTCTGCCTCTGCAGTTGTGACTTTCCAAGGGCTGTGTGATCTGATTATGTTAGAGCAATTTAAGGACACAATTCCTGATCGTATTGCCACGTATATTAATGAACAGAAAGTAAAGAATGTTGCTGAAGCTGCAGTTTTGGCAGACGAGTATGTGTTGACTCACAAAAGTGTCTTTGCAGAACCCCGTATTCGGAAAGAGTGGGGGCGTTCGGATAGATTTGGGCTTCGCTCACCGAGATACTTTGGTTCTCGGGCAGAGTTCTATTCAACTAGGGTTGAACCTGACTCCCATGGTAAAGCTGACTTTGGGCAGGAGTGTCACTACTGTCAAGGTTCAGGGCATTGGAAAAACGAATGTCCACTTCTCAGGTCAAAGGGTGCTTACGCTAAATCTAAGCCTACTGCATTAGCTGCACCTGTTCCACATCAGTTCATTCATGACTCATTTCCTCAGGCCCAGGAGAATGTGAAAGTCCATATTGATCCAGACTATTTACCTTTCATTACAGAAGGTTTTGTGTCTATGTTAGGAAGTAAAGACCTAGTGCCAGTGAAGATCCTGAGAGACACAGGTGCCTCTGAATCATTTGTGTTGGAGTCTGTGTTACCCTTTTCTGCTGAGACTGATTCGGGGAATAGTGTTCTAATTAGGGGAATAGGTTTGAACACTCTGTCAGTTCCATTGCATAAACTGATGTTGGATTGTGGGCTGGTGAAGGGTGAAGTTGTTGTGGGTGTGCGTCCTTCGTTGCCTATTGAGGGTATCGATGTTATCCTTGGGAATAACTTGGCTGGTGAGCGTGTATGGCCTGTCGTGTTTCCATCTCTAGTGGTTTCCACTAAGCCGTCATTTGTTGGGATTCCTGATGAGTGTACAGAGTTTCCCAGAGGTGTTCTCTGCGTGTGCAGTGACACGTTCTATGAGCCGTGGCGAACTGGTCACTGCGCCGACTAATGATAATAATACAAAGTATGTCACTGTTTTCCCTGTTATCCCGTTATCTGTAACCCGCTCAGATCTAATCAATGCGCAACGGGGTGACCCCACGTTGGAAGAGTTGCGTGATCAAATTGTGCCTATAGAACAGTTGGGAGATGTCGCCCATGGCTATTTTCTCCAAGAGGATGCCCTGATGAGAAAGTGGGTGTCTCATGATAGTGTTTTTCTGTGGGAGGCAATTAGTCAGGTTGTTGTACCAGTTAAGCTTCGTGAGTTGGTGTTGGAAACTTCTCACAGCGACGTTGCTGGACATATCGGGGTGAGGAAAACCTACAATCGCATATTAAGACATTTCTTTTGGCCTAGATTAAAGAGGGATGTTTCTGATTTTATCAAAACTTGTCACACCTGTCAATTAACTGGTAAGCCTAATCAAGCTATTAAACCAGTACCATTGTTTCCTATTCCTGTACTCAGCCAACCTTTTGAGTATCTGATTATTGACTGTGTGGGTCCTCTGCCTCATTCTAAAAAGGGTAGCAGTTACCTGTTCACTGTGATGACTTAAATGTAAATGTAAATGTGATGTGTCAGACCACTAGGTTTCCTGCTGCCTATCCTCTCCGATCTATCACGACTAAATCGGTGTTAAAAGCTTTGACTCAGTTTCTCTCATTGTTTGGAATCCCTACGGTCATTCAGAGTGATCAAGGATCTAATTTTACCTCTAATCTGTTTGGTCAGGTTCTTCAACAGCTCCATATTAAACACAATTTGTCTAGCGCCTATCACGCGCAAGGTCAAGGAGCACTGGAACGTTTCCATCAAACACTTAAGTCTTTGAGAGCTTATTGTACTGAGATGGATAAGGATTGGGAGGAGGGGTTGCCTTGGTTACTGTTAGCTGCTAGGGAAGTTTCACAGGAGAGCACAGGTTTCAGTCCAAATGACCTTGTGTTTGGACATAGGGTGCGTGGACTTTTATCTGTTCTCCAGGATGACTGGAAGTCTCCCGAGCCTCCTCAGTCCCTGTTATCGTATGTGTGTGATTTCCGGTGACGGCTGTATGCCGCTGGTGAAATGGCTAAAGAGAAGTTATCATCTTCACAGGAGAGTATGAAGGGCATATTTGATCGCCGAACTGAGCCTCGTCACTTTAGTCCAGGTGACCAGGTTCTTGCTCTGCTGCCAATTGTTGGTTCTCCTTTTCAAGCCAAGTTTCAAGGTCCATATACAGTGGTGCGCCAGTACACTGAGCAAAATTATCTAGTTGCCACTCCAGAACGGAGGAAAGCACACCAGCTGTGCCATGTAAATCTGTTAAAACCCTATTATGCACGTTCCTCTGAGACTGAACAGTGGGATTCTACAGAGGACGGTAAAACCTGTTCTTTTGGCTGATACCGTTGTTTCGTTGGGTTCTTGTCGTGCTAGATCTGTGCATGAGGAGGAAGATGTTCCTGGTCCTGACGATTGTATATTGCAGGGTAGATTGAAAAATTCAGAAACACTGGATATTTTAGACAGTCTTCTCACTCACCTACCTGTTGATGGGCGGAAAGAGATGGTTGGTCTGATTCAGAGGTTTCCAGGTTTGTTTTCTGATACACCTACACGTACAAACTTAATAGAACATGATATTGACGTTGGAGGTGCTGACCCCATTCGTCAGCGCTTCTATAGAGTTTCTTCAGAGAAAGTACGTTGTCTGGATGCTGAGGTCAAGTACATGCTGGAGAGTAAGATAGCAGAGCCTTCTTTCTCCAGTTGGGCTTCTCCCTGTATCTTGGTCAGTAAACCGGATGGAACAAACCGTTTTTGTACGGACTACCGTAAGGTAAACAGTGTCACAAAGCCAGATTCATTTCCTCTTCCTCGGATGGAGGACTGTGTTGATCAAGTCGGTGCAGCTAAGTTTGTGAGCAAATTTGACCTGTTAAAAGGCTATTGGCAGGTGCCACTGACGAGTAGGGCACGTGAAATCTCTGCCTTTATTACACCCTTTGGTCTGTACTCGTATTCAGTTATGAGTTTCGGTCTGCGCAATGCACCTGCCACTTTTCAGCGACTTATGAACAGGGTTGTCGCCGGTCTGACCGGGTGCGCTGTTTATTTGGACGATGTAGTGATCTATGCAGATACTTGGGAAGAACATCTGTCCCGTATTCAAGCCTTGTTCGAACGTCTGGCTGCGGGTCGCCTCACAATCAATCTGGCAAAATGTGAGTTTGCTCAGGCGACCGTTACATACCTTGGAAAAATGGTTGGGCAGGGTGAAGTGCGTCCTGTTCGGGCTAAAGTGGTGGCTATTGATGCTTTTCCACCACCAACTACTAAAAAGGAACTGATGCGTTTCTTGGGCATGATTGGTTATTACCGTAGTTTTTGTAATAACTTCTCTACTGTGGTCGCTCCCTTGACAGATATGCTGAAAGCTAAGGCTGTTTATGTTTGGTCTACTCGTTGTCAACACGCTTTTGAAGATGCAAAGAGGTTGCTTACCTCAACTCCAGTGCTGGCTGCTCCTCGCATGGATTTGTCATTTACCTTGCAGGTGGATGCTAGTCATGTGGGGGCAGGTGCAGTTTTGCTGCAAGCAGATGTGTCTGGGATTGAGAGGCCTGTTAGTTTCTTTTCCAAAAAGTTTAACGATTATCAGTTGAACTATTCGGTTATTGAAAAGGAAGCGCTAGCACTAATTTGGGCACTACAACACTTCGAAGTGTATGTCGGGTCGGGGTAGTACCTATTGTGGTCTACACCGACCATAACCTCCTCACTTTTTTGAGGTCCATGATGTGTCCAAACCAGAGGATAATGCGATGGTGTTTATTTTTACAATCATTCCATCTCGATGTGAGGCACATCCGTGGGACTGAAAACGTGATTGCTGATGCGCTCTCTCGTGCGCCCTGTTCCTAATGTTTACGTGACTGACCATTGTTTCGTATTGTCATGTTCTCTCTGTCCTGTCTACTCCCTCCTGGTCTTGTTTTCTTCTTTCCTCTTAAATGTTGCTTCCTGTGCGAAGGTCGCTAAGGTCTGGGAGGTTGGCTGGGGCAAATTGTAAGTGTGAACACGTAAACCCTCATCAATTTGTGGCGCAGAAGCTGTGTCAATTTGGAACTTAGAGGCTGGTATTTTGTTCCGGGGTCCTTGTTGGTCCCCGGTTTTATGGGGGGGGATGTGACGACCCTCTCACTCTGTCTGCCGTATTATCTCTGTTATTTCCTTATTAGGATGCTGGTGGGCGGAGTTGGGAGGGTCGTCAGCTACATGGGAAACACCTGGGCCCGGTGTCTCCCAGGATAAATACACCACTTCCCCATTCATGGAGGAGACTCTCTCCATGCAGACACCCTTTGTAGATTGTGTTGTGGTTCTTGGTGGCCGTTTGTTTGTTTGCTTTGGCACCTTTCATCACCCTGCATTATCACATTCATGCATGCAAAACACTCACTTACACTACTGATTACTGATTACACACACCATTTTATATTATACTTAGTTGCTTTAGTTAATAAATACATATTTTGCTACTCCTTATCTCTACGTTGTCTCCCTTTGTTACGGGCTTTGAGCCGGTTCGTGACATGTCAATAATTTAACTTCATAGTTTGCACCCTCTAAGTGCTTGTAGGTGAAGTTGAGTGGCATCCTCCACCAGACTCTTGACTCTGTAAGCAAACTGCAGGGGGTCCAGGGAGTTCTCAACCTGACAAAGTACTGTACAGTCATGGCCAAAAGTTGAGAATGACACAAATATTAATTTTCACAAAGTCTGCTGCCTCAGTTTGTATGATGGCAATTTGCATATACTCCAGAATGTTATGAAGAGTGATCAGATTAATTGTAATTGTACCTCTTTGCCATGCAAATTAATTGAATCCAAAAACAAACCATTTCCACTGCATTTCAGCTCTGCCACAAACGGACCAGCTGACATCATGTTAGTGATTCTCTCGTTAACACAGGTGTGAGTGTTGACGAGGACAAGGCTGGAGATCACTCTGTCATGCTGATTGAGTTTGAATAACAGAGTGGAAGCTTCAAAAGGAGGGTGGTGCTTGGAATCATTGTTCTCCTCTGTCAACATGGTTACATGCAAGGAAACACGTGCCGGCATCATTGCTTTGCACAAAAAGGGCTTCACAGGCAAGGATATTGCTTTCAGTAAGATTGCACCTAAATAAACCATTTATCGGATCATCAAGAACTTCAAGGAGAGCGCTTCAATTGTTGTGAAGAAGGCTTCAGGGCGCCCAAGAAAGTCCAGCAAGTGCCAGGACCGTCTCCTAAAGTTGATTCAGCTGCGGGATCGGGGCACCAGCAGTACAGAGCATGCTCAGGAATGGCAGCAGGCAGGTGTGAGTGCATCTGAACTCACAGTGAGGCGAAGAATTTTGGAGGATGGCCTGGTGTCAAGAAGGGCAGCAAAGAAGCCACTTCTCTCCAGGAAAAACATCAGGGACAGACTGATATTCTGCAAAAGGTACAGGGATTGGACTGCGGCCAGGATGTGGCCCAGAAGTTAATTGACAGCATGCCAGGGCGGATTGCAGAGGTCTTGAAAAAGGGTCAACACTGCAAATATTGACACTCTGCGTCAACTTCATGTAATTGTCAATAAAAGCCTTTGACACTTATGAATTGCTTGTAATTATACTTCAGTATTCCATAGTAACATCTGACAAGAATATCTAAAGATACTGAAGCAGAAAACTTTGTGGAAATTAATAGTTGTGTCATTCTCAAAACCTTTGGCCACGTCTGTACATCCTGCTTCGTTAGTTTGTCAAATTATTTAATTACCAAGGATGTCAGTGCCACTGTCCTGAAGTCACTTAGCACCTTAGGGAATTTGCTTATGGCCATAGGAGCATCCAGAATTAGGGCACCATCTGCAGCTTGAGTGACAGCATGCAAATGTAATGGAACATTTCACTGAGTTGCTCTGCACATGAATTCAGTACCTGTCCACCAATGTTGTCTGCTCCTGGGCTCTTTTTAACTTTGGTCTGTCTGAATCGGCTGGTGACACACTTTGGATGCTAAATTCCATCTCGAGAGTAGCAGCTGTCCTCATACACATCTCAGTGATTTCTCCACTGAAGTAGTTGATTGTCAAATCCGAGATTGAAAAAACATTTAGCTCATCAGCCAGTTATTTGTTTGAGTTAAAACCATCAGCCTGTATCACCTTGATTCTCTTGTCTTGTAGTCCAACCATAGTTATCATTATTTCAGTTTGGCCTTCTTGGTTTCTGATCTCACCTCAATTCTAGATTCCGTTTTAGCAGTATTGTTATTATACAATAAGCCCTTCAATGACTTGGTAACTCAAGGCTTGTTGTTGGGATAGATAGTTACACTTCTGCTAGAAATCACTGTATCTTCATAGAAGGAGATATAACTGCAAATCGCATCAGTGAGTTCATCTATACCGTCACTAGTCTTGAAAGACAGCCCAGAGTGCTGTCATGGGTCCAAACCTTCAAATAAAGTTTTTGTGCTTTCTCCCTCTTCAGCACAGTCCTATAGATATGCACAGTATTGTGGTCAGATGAGTTGAGCTGAGTTTTCGCTGTGGACTTCTAGGCCCCAAGGGTCTTGTTATGGTTTCTTGGGGAGGTGACATTTAAGGAACTCAGTGATTTCTTTAAATAATAGAGATTAAAATCTAAAACAATAGCAGGGGCATCGATAGATAAGGATTGCAGTTTTTGAGTCATAGTATAAATATGATCACTTTAGTGTGAACGTAAACGACTGTGATGAATATTTGAGGGAACTCTCCTGTGAGATAGAAATGTCTTATTGACACTGACAGCAGTTCAATATCAGGTAGAAATAGCCTCTCTCTGACACTTACATTATAGCACCATCAGCAATTGATTTACAGGCAGACTAGGTCCAGTCAAAGCGGACACCCAAATCCGTTTATCGCCAAAGATGAGTCCATGTCTGAGATGGTCAGCCAAGTCTCCAGTGAGTGAGTATTGTTCTGGGTTTGTTTGTGCGTGGCAGAGTTCATTGCAGGCCTGTAGTGAGATGCAAGTACTGTATAATCCACCAAATGAGTGAAACAAACAAGCTCATAAAAAACATATCTAACTTGACAAAAACTGACACACTTAGGATTTTACGAACAAAATAGCTACAGAAAGTGTAACAAACCCGCAGACACACAAATACCTGCTTCCGTTCACCATCTGGAGCCACACCCACTCCTCTTAGAGCCATTAGTACCTTAGTATTTTCTGATAATATGCAAACTTTAATGATTTCAAAGCTGATGTCACCAAAAACCATACAGTCACTGGCAAAAACATTATTCATTCACTTCGTCTCCCTCTCTTCACATTTATAAAATAAGAGATTGCTTCTTCTATGCGAATGCTGTTGATCAGTACAATAAAACAAGTCCCAAATGGAAGGGAAACAGCCCCATGAAAATAGATCAAGTACTCAATCCATGTCACAAACGTCGTCAGGGAAATGACCGGACCAAGGTGCAGCGTGGTGAGCGTACATTTCTTTTTATTTTGAATGTCGCCAACAAAATCGAGAAACAACAAAACGGCCGTGACGCTTACTAGGGCTATGCAGGCCACTAACAAAGTCAACTGCCCCTAACTAAGGTGGCAAAACAGACTGCCTAAGTATGATTCCCAATCAGAAACAAGGATAGACAGTTGTCCCTGATTGAGAACTATACCCGGCCAAAACATAGAAACAGAAAACATAGAATGCCCACCCCACATCACACCCTGACCTAACCAAATAGAGAAATAAAACGTCTCTCTAATGTCAGGGCGTGACAATCCATGCACACTCCTATTGAATATTATGAATAGGCCTAGGCTACATCTTGATATACCTAGTTTATCAATCGAGATTTACCTTTCAAATAAATTATTACCATTATGTTGTTACAGTTGAAGTCGGAAGTTTGCATACACTTAGGTTGGAGTCATTAAAACTCATTTTTCAACCACTCCACACATTTCTTGTTAACAAACTATAGTTTTGGCAAGTCAGTTAGGACATCTACTTTGTGCATGACAAAGTAATATATCCAACAATTGTTTACAGTGGGTCAGAAGTTTACATACACTCAGTTGACTGTGCCTTTAAACAGCTTGGAAAATTCCAGAAAATGATGTCATGGCTTTAGAAGCTTCTGATAGGCTAAATGACATAATTTGAGTCAATTGGAGGTGTACCTGTGGATGTATTTCAAGGCCTACCTTCAAACTCAGTGCCTCTTTGCTTTACATCATTGGGAAAATCAAAAGAAAAAAAATGGTAGACCTCCACAAGTCTGGTTCATCCTTGGGAGCAATTTCCAAATGCCTGAAGGTACCCCGTTCATCTGTACAAACAATAGTACGCAAGTATAAACACCATGGGACCACGCAGGCATCATACCGCTCAGGAAGGAGACGTGTTCTGCCTCCTAGAGATGAACATACTTTGGTGCGAAAAGTGCAAATCAATCCATGAACAACAGCAAAGGATCTTGTGAAGAAGATTGAGGAAACAAATACAAATGTCTCTATATCCTCAGTAAAACGAGTCCTATATCGACGTAACCTGAAAGGCCGCTTAGCAAGGAAGAAGCCACTGCACCAAAACCACCATAAAAAAGCCAGATTATGGTTTGCAACTGCACATTGGGACAAATATCGTACTTTTTGGAGAAATGCCCTCTGGTCTGATGAAACAACAATAGAACTGTTTGGCCTTAATGGCCATCTTCATGTTTGGAGGAAAAAGGTGGAGGCTTGCAATTCAGCCAAAGAATACCATCCCAACCGTGAAGCAAGGAGGTGGCAGCATCATGTTGTGAGGTTCCTTTGCTGCAGGAGGGACTGGTGCACTTCACAAAATAGATGGTGTCATGAGGAGGAAAAGTACGTGGATATATTGAAGCAACATCTCAGGACATCAGTCAGAAAGTTAAAGCTTGGTCGGAAAATGGGTCTTCCATAAGGACAATGACCCCAAGCTTACTTCCAAAGTTGTGGTATTGGAGTAGCCATCACAAAGCCCTGACCTCAATCAAATAGCTATTTGTGGGCAGTACTGAAAAAGTGTGTGCGAGCAAGGAGGCCTACAAACCTGACTCAGTTACACCAGCTCTATTAGGAGGAAAGGGCCAAAATACACCCAACTTTTTGTTGGAAGCTTGTGGAAGGCTTACCAACATTTTTTAAGTAAAAAAATGTAAAGGCAATGCCACCAAATACTAATTGAGAGTATGTAAACTTCTGACCCACTGGGAATGTAATGAAAGATATAAAAGCTGAAATAAATAATTCTCTCTACTATTATTCTGACATTTCACATTCTTAAAATAAAGTGGTGATCCTAACTAGCTTAAGACAGGGCATTTTTACTTGGATTTAATGTCTGGAATTGTGAAAAAGTGAGTTTAAATCTATTTGGCTAAGGTGTATGTAAACTTCCGACTTCAACTGTATGTGGTTAGATTGGAAAAAACTATGTGAATTGATTGCATAATTGATTCATGCATGCCTCCATGGCTGTCTCTGAAATATGTCCATAAAATATGTTGAATGTAATGATACTGAATTCAAAAGATCCGTCTGGATCAAGTGCCATTTAGGGACCTTGGGTAATAGCCCTTCTTTTTTTTGGCTATGGTATGGTTCTGGTATTGAGTATCTTAGCTGGAGACAGATGATATATCGATTCACTGATATTATCAGCCAGGTAGTGCAAAACATATGGTTACTGTAGGTCAGAGTAGTTTCTGAATATACCAATGTTAAGTGTCTCTGTCCCTCTCTCTCTCCCTCTTCATCTCTTCTTTAAAAAGCAGCCATGTTGTTGTCATTCCGCTAAATAAGGTTTTTGCAGATGCAAGGAGGTTACGACTGTTCAGAATGATGATATGATACGAGGTCATGATTAATAAGTTGACTGTTTATTGACGTGATAGCTAAAGACCTTTTAGAGTTTAATTCGGAAGATGGTAACTCTTTAAAGAACTGCTCTCGTGGTGCCCCAGATACTAATGAGTTACTTGTTATATAATTTAATCAGGTAAAATTAAACATAGTTAGTTAATTAGATAAATAGCAGTCTTTGAATTAATGTTAAAGTCAAATCACGACTCACATGGTACTTTCATTATTTCATAGTTTTGAGGTCTTCACTCTTATTCTACAATGTAGAAAATAGTCCAAATAAAGAAAAACCCAGGAATGAGTAGGTGTGTCCAAACTTTTGACTCGTACTGTATAAACCCCGGCAGTCCTACAATCTAAGCTAGATGCCCTCAATCTCACTCAAATCATCAAGGAACCCACCAGGTACAACCCTAACTCTGTAAACAAGGGCACCCTCATAGACGTCATCCTGACCGACTGGCCCTCCAAATACACCTCCGCTGTCTTCAACCAGGATCTCAGCGATCACTGCCTCATTGCCTGTATCCGCCACGGAGCCGCAGTCAAACGACCACCCCTCATCACTGTCAAACGCTCCCTAAAACACTTCTGTGAGCAGGCCTTTCTAATCGACCTGGCCCGGGTATCCTGGAAGGACATTGACCTCATCCCGTCAGTTGAGGATGCCTGGTCATTCTTTAAAAGTAACTTCCTCACCATTTTAGATAAGCATGCTCCGTTCAAAAAATGCAGAACCAAGAACAGATACCGCCCTTGGTTCACTCCAGACCTGACTGCCCTCCACCAGCACAAAAACATCCTGTGGCGGACTGCAATAGCATCGAATAGCCCCTCGAATAGTGATATGCAACTGTTCAGGGAAGTCAGGAACCAATACACGCAGTCAGTCAGGAAAGCTAAGGCCAGCTTCTTCAGGCAGAAGTTTGCATCCTGTAGCTCCAACTCCAAAAGGTTCTGGGACACTGTGAAGTCCATGGAGAACAAGAGCACCTCCTCCCAGCTGCCCACTGCACTGAGGCGAGGTAACACGGTCTCCACCATGATTATCGAAAACTTCAATAAGCACTTCTCAACGGCTGGCCATGCCTTCCGCCTGGCTACTCCAACCTCGGCCAACAGCTCCGCCCCCCCGCAGCTCCTCGCCCAAGCCTCTCCAGGTTCTCCTTTACCCAAATCCAGATAGCAGATGTTCTGAAAGAGCTGCAAAACCTGGACACGTACAAATCAGCTGGGCTTGACAATCTGGACCCTCTATTTCTGAAACTATCTGCCGCCATTGTCGCAACCCCTATTACCAGCCTGTTCAACCTCTCTTTCATATCGTCTGAGATCCCCAAGGATTGGAAAGCTGCCGCAGTCATCCCCCTCTTCAAAGGGGGAGACACCCTGGACCCAAACTGTTATAGACCTATATCCATCCTGCCCTGCCTATCTAAGGTCTTCGAAAGCCAAGTCAACAAACAGGTCACTGACCATCTCTAATCCCACCGTACCTTCTCCGCTGTGCAATCTGGTTTCCGAGCCGGTCACGGGTGCACCTCAGCCACACTCAAGGTACTAAACGATATCATAACCGCCATCGATAAAAGACAGTACTGTTCAGCCGTCTTCATCGACCTCGCCAAGGCTTTCGACTCTGTCAATCACCATATTCTTATCGGCATACTCAATAGCCTCGGTTTTTCGGATGACTGCCTTGCCTGGTTCACCAATTACTTTGCAGACAGAGTTCAGTGTGTCAAATCGGAGGGCATGCTGTCCGGTCCTCTGGCAATCTCTATGGGGATGCCACAGGGTTCAATTCTCGGGCCGACTCTTTTCTCTGTATATATCAATGATGTTGCTCTTGCTGCGGGCGATTCCCTGATCCACCTCTACGCAGACGACACCATTCTATATACTTTTGGCCCGTCATTGGACACTGTGCTATCTAACCTCCAAACGAGCTTCAATGCCATACAGCACTCCTTCCGTGGCCTCCAACTGCTCTTAAACGCAAGTAAAACCAAATGCATGCTTTTCAACCGATCGCTGCCTGCACCCGCATGCCCGACTAGCATCACCACCCTGGATGGTTCCGACCTTGAATATGTGGACATCTATAAGTACCTAGGTGTCTGGCTAGACTGCAAACTCTCCTTCCAGACTCACATCAAACATCTCCAATCGAAAATCAAATCAAGAGTCGGCTTTCTATTCCGCAACAAAGCCTCCTTCACTCACGCCGCCAAGCTTACCCTAGTAAAACTGACTATCCTACCGATCCTCGACTTCGGCGATGTCATCTACAAAATGGCTTCCAACACTCTACTCAGCAAACTGGATGCAGTCTATCACAGTGCCATCCGTTTTGTCACTAAAGCACCTTATACCACCCACCACTGCGACTTGTATGCTCTAGTCGGCTGGCCCTCACTACATATTCGTCGCCAGACCCACTGGCTCCAGGTCATTTACAAGTCCATGCTAGGTAAAGCTCCGCCTTATCTCAGTTCACTGGTCACGATGGCAACACCCATCCGTAGCACGCGCTCCAGCAGGTGTATCTCACTGATCATCCCTAAAGCCAACACCTCATTTGGCCGCCTTTCGTTCCAGTACTCTGCTGCCTGTGACTGGAACGAACTGCAAAAATCGCTGAAGTTGGAGACTTTTATCTCCCTCACCAACTTCAAACATCAGCTATCCGAGCAGCTAACCGATCGCTGCAGCTGTACATAGTCTATTGGTAAATAGCCCACCTATTTTCACCTACCTCATTCCCATACTGTTTTTATACTGTTTTTTATTTATTTACTTTTCTGCTCTTTTGCACACCAATATCTCTACCTGTACATGACCATCTGATCATTTATCACTCCAGTGTTAATCAGCAAAATTGTATTATTCGCCTACCTCCTCATGCCTTTTGCACACATTGTATATAGACTGCCCATTTTTTTTTCTACTGTGTTATTGACTTGTTAATTGTTTACTCCATGTGTAACTCTGTGTTGTCTGTTCACACTGCTATGCTTTATCTTGGCCAGGTCGCAGTTGCAAATGAGAACTTGTTCTCAACTAGCCTACCTGGTTAAATAAAGGTGAAATAAAAAATAAAAAATAAACAACCTAGGACAGCCCAATTTACACACACACACACACACACACACACACACACACACACACACACACACACACACACACACACACACACACACACACACACACACACACACACACACACACACACACAAAGAGATTGACACAGTAATAAAGTAATCTCTGCTCCAAAACAGGCCAGGAGCTAAGGAAACATGGAAGTTAGAAGTGATGTCATTATCGCCCCCAACCCACTCACACACAGAGTCAAACATAAATACACACACTGTCAGATTTGAAGGACATGATCTCGCTATATAGCCTTCAAATAGCCATTAAACTCTCTCACTCTAACCAATCCCCCCTCACAAACACACACATGCACTCACCAAGACACACACACGCACCCCTATCCTCTATCCTTCAAACCGCCTCTCTTCTCCAATCACTGACAGGCGAGACAGCACACGCCAAACAGACCTACTGTTAATGTCAGTCAACAGGGATTCAAACACACACACACACACAAGCATGCACACACACACTGTTTTGGAGAAAGTCTCAGTCACCAGTCTGATTCCCAGTCTCCTGCTCTCTCCACTCCAATAAGAAGGAGATACAGTAGGAGGGTAGTGTATTATAGCAGTAAGTTGAGATATCAAGCCAATAGAGGGAAGAACAATATTACATCAGTCAGAAGAGCTTCTACAGCCTTAGGGGGTCACCCACAACACGCAGAGAAACGGGGAGAGAATTCTGTTACAAACTGCCACATATTGTGAAACTTGGGGTGAGGGGAGGGGGCAGAGGGGGACAAGTGGAGGGCAGCATAAAGGGAGAAGACTGGGAGAGAGGCACCATTCTATTGCAGATATATCCTAGCATCATGTACTGCACATAAACATGCCTGTGCTGATCAGAAGGTGTAATTGCCTTGAGAGCTTTACACTTTTCATTTGACATTTAGGTAATTTACTAAACGCTCTTATCCTGAGAGACTGACAGAACTTTTTGTCTAGTCCCATCGATAATCAAATCAAATCAAATCTATAACACAGTAGAGCTGAATTATTGACTGAGAGATAATGCAAACCTTTTCAGGTCAAACACTTTACACCATTTCAGTTACTCTCCAAACCCATAGTGTAGCCGATGTGAGAGTGCCAGTATCATCACCTTCTAAAAGTAACGCTGCTGCTTCAGTACCAACAGTTTCAGTCCATTTCGGTCCTCATGTTACAGTGTATGTCGTGTACCTTTCCGACCCAGACAGTTTGACTGAAGTTAAATCTGTCACACACACACATACACTAAGAAATCTCCTGCCGGTGTGTGTCTCCTCTTTAGTAGGTAACTCACGTCCCCTGTTACTATTTTTAGCTTCATTCACAGCAGCTTGTGGCACGAGACAGAGCTTCCATCTCCCTCCCAGCTCTCTTCTGCGTTTCTTTATCTCCCCCTCTCTGTCTCCCTCCAAACTATCCCTCCATCCATCTCTCCCTTTCTACCTCCCTGTGCTCAATTGCCAAGTGTTTTCCAGAGAGGGAGGACCCAGTATAGCTCAGTGTGTGTGTGCTTGTGTGTAGGTGAACGCTACATGAGCAGCCTGCAAAGGAGAGGCTAGACAGAGCACCAGACAAAGTGATGCATGGTGCAGGAAAATGGAAAGAAAGAACATACATTTGAGCCAGAAGAGAATACCCACATTGCAACCGGAACAAATGCTTGCTCGTTATTCAGTGGATTCTGCTAAGGAATCTTATCCAGGACAACTAGCTTATTCATTCTTAGAAAAACATCTCAGAGTCAGTTCCTTTCTCAGTGAATTCATACCACACACTTTAGTAACTCATATGACTCATCTAAGATCATCTGCAGGGGCGGTGACCAAGGATTCCATTTGGCTTCATTTAGATCTCTTCTTTTTAAAACCAGACAACCTCATAGTGAATGGGTGAGTGTGTGGGAGGGACACACACTCACCCAAACTACTGTAAAGCAGGAAACACCATTTCCATAATTGTGCTTCAACTACTAGGCTTTGTTGCGTTTGCTGAACTACTGATTCAGCTTGACCCACTGGTCAGACATTTCCTAAATCTCCTAACGGTTAAGATAAAGAAATAAATTAGGATAATGGAGAGCCCATACAACCAGAATGGGAGATGTAATAGGCATTATAACAGTACAACACTGTACTGTTATAATGCCATTGGGCCTTCAGTGCTGTACTGTATATTCTGTAGTAGTAATGATGGGAACATTTTAACAGTTCCATATCGGGACACTATTTTTGATAATATATCTTATGGAATCCATTCGATGATACCATAATATAATTTTTTTGCGCTACAGTAGTAAACAATCACACCTGGGATAGAACTACTCTTGTGTAAAATATCCCCATGTCATGGGATACCTATTACATGAGTTTCTATATAGAATTCTCACAAAAACAGAAATGATATTTTCCAACCAATCCAGTGCAGATTGATTTGAAAATAGTTCAAAGTAGCACAAGGCTAATATATTCCATTAAACATGAATCACCTTTAGTTCAACCTTCTCCAACCTCTAAGGCCCCAAACAGCCCCGCAGTGGAGAGAGAGAGAGCGATGACGATGAGGGAATTCCCTGTCCTTAATGTTTTCTTTCCCTCCGTCCTTTTCTCTCTTTCTCAATCCCTCCACCCATCTCTCAGTCTTCATTTCTCTTTTCTCTCTCTCTTTCGCTTTTCTCTCTCGGTCTCTCTGTCTATATATATCCTTCTATGTCAGCCTGCCAACTCAGGCTCTGAGTACGTCTGGCTGGTGAGAGAAGAGAGAGAAGAGGGGACATGGAAAATGGGCCTGAAACACATACAGCCTTATCATCTGGACATCTGCTTTGTCCCCTGCCACCTTCTGCCGCACACACACACACACACACACGCAGCCACACACGCACGCACCCAGCCACACACACACACACCCAGCCACACACACACGCACCCAGCCACACACACACGCACCCAGCCACACACACACGCACCCAGCCACACACACGCGCACCCAGCACACACACACACACACCCAGCACACACACACACACCCAGCCACACACACACACACACCCAGCCACACACACACACACCCAGCCACACACACACGCACCCAGCCACACACACACTCACCCAGCCACACACACACCCAGCCACACACACACCCAGCCACACACGCACCCAGCCACACACACGCACCCAGCCACACACACCCAGCCACACACAGCACCCAGCCACACACACACCCAGCCACACACACACGCACCCAGCCACACACACACACACCCAGCCACACACACACACACCCAGCCACACACACACACACCCAGCCACACACACACACACCCAGCCACACACACACGCACCCAGCCACATACACACGTGTACGCAGGTGCACACACACGCACCCAGCCACATACACACGTGTACGCAGGTGCACACACACGCACCCAGCCACATACACACGTGTACTCAGGTGCACACACACGCACCCAGCCACATACACACGTGTACGCAGGTGCACACACACGCACCCAGCCACATACACACGTGTACGCAGGTGCACACACATGCACACTAACACATGCACACATGTAAGATCTCACACACATGTACTCTCACACACACAGTAGTTCAGAGAAGGGGTCCTTGAATAGCGAAGTATGAGAAATGCTTGAAGGGATTTGAACGGTGGTTCTGCAGTTATTTAGCCAGCCAACAACCAACAGCGGGAAGCAGGCAGGAGGCAGGCATGATAAAACAATTTATCGTTGAGCTAAACTAACTTTTCTCCCCAATTTCATGGTATCCAATCAATAGTTACAGTCTTGTCTAATCGCTGCAACTCCCGTACGGACGCGGGAGAGGCGAATGTCGAGAGCCACGCGTCCCCCAAAACACAACCCAACCTAGCCGCACTGCTTCTTGACACAACGCGCATCCAACCCGGAAGCCAGCCACACCAATGTGTCAGAGGAAACACTGTACACCTGGTGACCTGGTCAGTGTGCACTGCGCCCAGGCCGCCACAGGAGTCGCTAGTGCATGATGAGACAAGGATATCCCTGCCAGCCAAACCCTCCCTAACTCGGGCGACGCTGGGCCAATTGTGTGTCGCCCCATGGACCTCCCGGTCGCGGCCGGCTGCGACAGAGCCTGGGCTCGAACCCGATGTAGTACCTTAGACCACTGCGCCACCCGGAGGCCTAGCTAAACTAAATTGAGGTCAACTGTGAATGGTCCTAGTGCACCAAAGAAAAGTGTCAAGGGGAGCCCGTTTGGATTTGGCTTCATACCAATCACATCAAAGGCAAAACGTCATTGACATAAAAAATGTTTTTGTGTCATTGTCCTCTGGTGGCTAGCTAGATAAATCCAGCCCTTTCCTAAATTAATGATGGATGGAGATGGGTATTTGGATTTTATATGATTATAACGGTGATTCTGATCCAACCATAAATTCATACATTGTACCCCTGGCCTGAGAGGATAGAAATTCAATATAGAAAGCTGACGTTAACTAGCTCGCTCATAATTGTCCATACGAGAAATCCAGGTAGCCTTGTCTAGTACAACAACAACTAAAAGTGTGTACTGAATGACAGTCAGACAGATTTGGCAACATGAAAGACAGGAGCATGGAATTTTTGCACACACACACACGTACATAAATGAGTACCATGGAACGCCACATGATATTTAACTAACGTTGATTGGAATAAATCGTCTTTGGTATCTTTAAGATGTCACTGTATTAGACTAAGCATAGGCTCTAGAGTTGATTTGATGATGTTGAAATGTTGAAGTCGAAATGGTGCTGGAATATTGGAAGCAGCTCCTGTTTTCTATGCGGCTTGTGGTAATTGTCAATGGTTCTAGATCAATAGTTGTTCAGTAGTCTGAAAATGTCTGAAACATTGACTTGCTTGACCATGCTTTAGGTCATGTGACTGTTTGTTACAGGCAATATCTGCTTTGTGTACTTCACCAGTCAGATGTTGCTCTCCGGTTTTGTGATGAAACAATTGTGTGGCTGAATTTATTGTTCCCTGTGTGACTGTTATCTTTTTGTTGTTTCGGCCTTATTATATCACGGTGGCAAACTAAAGCAAATAACACAATTATCACAACACATAAGTTGTAATATGGCTTTTCCTGGCTTGGCTTCCTTAGTGATTTTACCTACGCACCGCCACTGTAGAGAGCCAGAGTCTGGGAGAACAGGTCTAGGATACCATTCAAAGCCTGGAACAGTCAAGCTTCATCCCAGGGGACATCCCTATGCCCAAGCCCCAGGAAAAACACCTCCACATGAGGCATGCACACACACACACACACACACACATACACACACACACATACACACACGCACAGATGACTGACACTCATACACAAACACACACACACACACACACACACACACGCACACGCACACGCACAGATGACTGACACTCATACAAATACACACACACACACACACACACACACAAAAGATATACGTTTGACAGTTCAGAGAGAATGTTCCTCTCTTCACAGTTTCAAGTTGTATTTTTCGTACACTTATTAATCGTTCTCTCTGCTCTTTGAATTAACAATGTCACTCACAGGTCTTCTCTCTACCTTTACTTGTTTCCTTATACTTTTCTCTTCCACCCTCCATTTCCCCCTTCCTCCATCTCTAAGTGCCCAGTTGTCAAAGTCGGCTATAGCTGAGCTAATGAAGACATTTGAAGAGATTTATTATCGATAGAGAAAGACAGAGAGAGAGAGAGAGGAAGAGATGGAGAGGAAGAGATGGAGAGGAAGAGATGGAGAGGAAGAGATGGAGAGGAAGTGATGGAGAGGAAGAGATGGAGAGGAAGAGATGGAGAGGAAGAGATGGAGAGGAAGTGATGGAGAGGAAGAGATGGAGAGGAAGAGATGGAGAGGAAGAGAGGGTGCAAGCAATCCGAAGAGCAAATAGAGTAGGCGAGAGTGCATATACTGGAGAGAGAAAGGCAGTGAAGGCGAGAGAGAAAGAGGGAAGGACTGATAAAAACTGAAAGAAAAAAGGACTGCAGAGAGAGACGATAGGGAGAACAGAGAAAGGGAATAGAGGGAGAGAGAGATCCGACAGAAAGGTATAGAGAGAGAGGCACCAGGAGCTCTCTCTCTCAGTAACAGTAGCAGTCCAACAGTATGAGTGACGCTGTAACTCACCGTCTGTGCCAGGTCTGGTATTCCAATGCGGATCACCAGAGTGTTGCCCTGTGGCTCCTCCATGCCTCCTCCTGCACTGGGGCTCCGCTCCCGAGCGGGACGGAAAGAGAAAACACCGACAGAAACAGGAATGCCGCTGTCCTCTTCCTGTGAGCTGCCGCTGTCAGAGCTGGCCCCCTGGCTGCCGTTGGTGTGTGTGTAGGGGGGTGTGTGTGAGTGTGTGTGTGTGTGCTAGTCCTGCTGTGGAGAGTTGGGTGGCTCATGTTTGCCGGCTGCAGGGCGCAGAGGCATGCTCCGTGTAAGGGGCTCTCTCTGCGCTCGCTTTGTCCACACACACACACTGCTCTCACTCGCTGGCTCACGCTCTCGCTAGACACACACACCACTCGCACCGCACATCACTCACCTGGGAGAGAAAGACAGAGGGAGAGAGGTGTGGAAGGGGGAGTGAAAGGGAGACGGGGAGAGGGGAGGAAACGGGGGGCAACAGAGGATCAGAGGATGAAGGGGAGGGAGAGAGGGGAGGAAACCATGTTAGATTTTGATAAGCAACGAAAGGATGTGTGACTGAAACTGAGATGAGATGAACAGATAACTGCAGAAAGGAATAGAAAATTACTTCATGGTGTAAAAATAATCTTACTCTGTATGATTTAGTAGAAGATAATACAAATGGCATACATACTTAGATATTCATTCATTAAATAGGAAGCAAACTTCTGAAATGGAGATTAAAATCAGTTCTTATTTTTGAGGAGAAGGTGCATTTCTGAGTGGATCCTTCAGTCACATTTAGGCCCAGCAAGAGACCCAGCAAACCAAAATTGGTTCTATGTTCTAAAAACACAAAAACTGTCCAGTCGTGCTGATGATTGTACAATGTTTGTATAAAACGTTCTCCTGATGTTGCAAGAATGTTCCTAGAACACATTTCATCTGTTCTTTAAAGGTTCCCAGAATGTTTCATTATGTTGTGGGAACAGTCTGGCAAGCAAATGTATATTTATTTATTCCTAAAACACAAAACTGTCCAGTTGTGTGGATGATTCTAATATTTATTTTCACCTGATGTTACAAGAATGTTCTTAGGCCAGAACACATTTTTTCTGTTATTAAAAACTTACCAGAGTGTGTGTTTTTTAGGTTGTGGGAACATTGTGGGCATATGACAATATGCCCACAATATTCCCAAAACACTATAACTGCCCAGTTGTGCTGACATTTAGATAACGTTTGTATCTGGGTGAAAAAAAAACATTCCTTTTATGTTGCAAGAATGTTGACACAACAGCCTTTCTGAGTTATATAGGTTCACAGAATATTTAATTAGGTTGTGGGAACAGTGTGGATACATTACAAGAGATAGGTTCCCAAAACATAAAATATGCTCAGTTGGGATGACATTCATACAATGTTTAAATTATGTTGAACAGAACACTCCTACAGTGTTGCAAGACTGTTATTGTGATATTCATGAAGGTTGCACAGAACATTCCAACAATGTTGCACGTTTCTAAATGTCCAAATAAGTCTGTTTTTATGACCTTCATAGCATATTGTCTAATATGGTCTGAGTTAATGACGTGATGTTAGTCACAGGGTCTCTCAGTGTCAGATCGATGGCGGTACCCTGTGGGCGTTGACTTTCGATCCTCCCCCTACGCTGCCTCTCTCTCTGTTTGAACACTCTGCTCTGCCTCTCTCTTGTTGAACACTCTGCTCTGCCTCTCTCTCTGTTGAACACTCTGCTCTGCCTCTCTCTTGTTGAACACTCTGCTCTGCCTCTCTCTTGTTGAACACTCTGCTCTGCCTCTCTCTCTGTTGGAGCACTCTGCTCTGCCTCTCTCTCTGTTTGAACACTCTGCTCTGCCTCTCTCTGGTTGAACACTCTGCTCTGCCTCTCTCTCTGTTTGAACACTCTGCTCTGCCTCTCTCTGTTTGAACACTCTGCTCTGCCTCTCTCTGATTGAACACTCTGCTCTGCCTCTCTCTTGTTGAACACTCTGCTCTGCCTCTCTCTCTGTTGGAGCACTCTGCTCTGCCTCTCTCTCTGTTTGAACACTCTGCTCTGCCTCTCTCTGGTTGAACACACTGCTCTGCCTCTCTCTCTGTTTGAACACTCTGCTCTGCCTCTCTCTGATTGAACACTCTGCTCTGCCTCTCTCTCTGTTGGAGCACTCTGCTCTGCCTCTCTCTGTTTGAACACTCTGCTCTGCCTCTCTCTGGTTGCACACTCTGCTCTGCCTCTCACTCTGTTGGAGCACTCTGCTCTGCTTTTCTCTCTGTTGGAACACTCTGCTCTGCCTCTCTCTCTGTTGGAACACTCTGCTCTGCTTTTCTCTCTGCTGGAGCTCTCTGCTCTGCATCTCTCTCGGTTGGAGCTCTTTCCTCTGCCTCTCTCTCAGTTGGAACACTCTGCTCTGCCTCTCTCTCTGTTGGAAGACTCTGCTCTTTCTCTCTCTGTTCGAACACTCTGCACTGCCTCTCTTTCTGTTGGAACACTCTGCTCTGCCTCTCACTCTGTTGGAGCACTCTGCTCTGCCTCTATCTCTCTGTTGGAAGACTCTGCTCTGCCTCTCTCCCGCTGCTGGAACACTCTGCACTGCCTCTCTTTCTGTTGGAACACTCTGCTCTGCATCTCTCTCGGTTGGAGCTCTTTCCTCTGCCTCTCTCTCAGTTGGAACACTCTGCTCTGCCTCTCTCTCTGTTGGAAGACTCTGCTCTTTCTCTCTCTGTTCGAACACTCTGCACTGCCTCTCTTTCTGTTGGAACACTCTGCTCTGCCTCTCTTTCTGTTGGAACACTCTGCTCTGCCTCTCTTTCTGTTGGAGCACTCTGCTCTGCCTCTATCTCTGTTGGAACACTCTGCACTGCCTCTCTTTCTGTCGGAAACACTCTGCTCTGCCTCTCTTTCTGTTGGAGCACTCTGCTCTGCCTCTATCTCTGTTGGAACACTCTGCACTGCCTCTCTTTCTGTCGGAAACACTCTGCTCTGCCTCTCTCTCTGTTGGAACACTCTGCACTGCCTCTCTTTCTGTTGGAACACTCTGATCTGCCTCTCTCTCTGTTGGAACACTCTGCACTGCCTCTCTTTCTGTTGGAACACTCTGCACTGCCTCTCTTTCTGTCGGAAGACTCTGCTCTGCCTCTCTCTCTGTTGGAACACTCTGCTCTGCCTCTCTCTCTGTTGGAGCACTCTGCTCTGCCTCTATCTCTCTGTTGGAAGACTCTGCTCTGCCTCTCTCTCTCTGTTGGAACACTCTGCTCTGCTCTGCCTCTCTCTCTGTTGTAACACTCTGCTCTGCCTCTCTCTCTCTGTTGTAACACTCTGCTCTTTCTCTCTCTCTCTCTCTGTTGGAGCACTCTGCTCTGCCTCTCTCTCGATTGGAACACCTCTGCTCTGCTCTGCCTCTCTCTCTGTTGTAACACTCTGCTCTGCCTCTCTCTCTCTGTTGTAACACTCTGCTCTGCCTCTATCTCTGTTGGAACACTCTGCACTGCCTCTCTTTCTGTTGGAACACTCTGCTCTGCCTCTCTTTCTGTTGGAGCACTCTGCTCTGCCTCTATCTCTGTTGGAACACTCTGCACTGCCTCTCTTTCTGTCGGAAACACTCTGCTCTGCCTCTCTCTCTGTTGGAACACTCTGCACTGCCTCTCTTTCTGTTGGAACACTCTGATCTGCCTCTCTCTCTGTTGGAACACTCTGCACTGCCTCTCTTTCTGTTGGAACACTCTGCACTGCCTCTCTTTCTGTCGGAAGACTCTGCTCTGCCTCTCTCTCTGTTGGAACACTCTGCTCTGCCTCTCTCTCTGTTGGAGCACTCTGCTCTGCCTCTATCTCTCTGTTGGAAGACTCTGCTCTGCCTCTCTCTCTCTGTTGGAACACTCTGCTCTGCTCTGCCTCTCTCTCTGTTGTAACACTCTGCTCTGCCTCTCTCTCTCTGTTGTAACACTCTGCTCTTTCTCTCTCTCTCTCTCTGTTGGAGCACTCTGCTCTGCCTCTCTCTCGATTGGAACACCTCTGCTCTGCTCTGCCTCTCTCTCTGTTGGAACACTCTGCTCTGCCTCTCTCTCGATTGGAACACCTCTGCTCTGCTCTGCCTCTCTCTCTCTGTTGGAGCACTCTGCTCTGCCTCTCTCTCTCTCTCTGCTCTACCTCTCTCTCTGATTGAACCCTCTGCTCTGCCTCTCTCTCTGTTGGAGCACTCTGCTCTGCCTCTCTCTCTCTCTCTGTTGGAACACTGCTGTTTCTCTCTCTCTATTGGAGCTCTTTGCTCTGCCTCTCTCTCTCTGTTTGAACACTCTGCCTCTCTCTCTGTTGGAACACTCTGCTCTGCCTCTCTCTCGATTGGAACACCTCTGCTCTGCTCTGCCTCTCTCTCGGTTGAAGCACTCTGCTCTGCCCTGGCCCAGCTCAGCTCAGCTCAGATAACATTATAATACTGTTATTTACTGTTATACTGTTATATTATAATACCTATGGTGTAGCACTAGTCATTATCTGACTGACACTCTCCAGCTATCTGTCTCTCTCTTACTCTAGATGAGAATGTGTACAGTATGTACATGTACATTTGTAAGGTGTGTAAATGTATGAACAGTATATGTCTATATACACTGAGTGTACAAAACAAACACATGCATTCCTAATATTGAGTTTACACCCCCTTTTGCCTTCAGAACAGCCTCAATTCATCGGGCATAGACTCTACAGTGTGAATGTGTTCCACAGGGATGATGTCAAGTTGGCTGGATGTCCTTTGGATGGTGGACCATTCTTGATACATAAGGGAAATGTGAAAAACCCAGCAGTGTTGCAGTTCTTGACACACTTAAAGGCACTTCAATATTTTGACATACCCATTCCCCCTCTGAATGGCACACATACACAATCCATGTCTCAGTATCAAGGCTTAAAAATCCTTATTTAACCTGTCTCCTACCCTTCATTTACCCAGATTGAGGTGGATTTAACAAGTGACATCAATAATGGATCATAGCTTTCACCTGGTCAGTCTATGTCATGGAAAGAGCCATTCCTAATGTTTTGTACACTCAGTGAATATGACTGTGTGTGTGAGCGTAAATATTGTCTGTGTCAGCCATCAGGGGCCTGATGAGGACATGGCTCCCTGATGCCCCTCCTCTTCACATCAACAACATATCTCTCTCTCCCTTCTCTCTTCCTACAGTAGTCATGTTCTTCATCACCAAGAAATAACATTCAGCATCCATATCTATCATCAGCTCTTTCCTAACTGTGTGTGCTTTGTAAAATTATTGGTATTAGCTGATCAAAGGATGTTTCTCCTGCTTCAGGTCTCTCTGGTTCCTCTCTGCAGTGTAGTGTGTGAAGTGTGTGTTGTGTGTGGTGTGTGCGTGCATGTTTTCTCGCTGTGTATCGTCTCTTTGTACAGGAGTCTGTAGGAATCACACTGTATGTCATGAGAAGTTAATATGTAGCTGAAACACCAGCTTCTTATTTCCCATAAGTGTCCTGCCCTGCAGAGAGCTTCACAGAGAGAGAAGGATTACAGAGAGCCTTGCTGCTGCTCTATGGTCCTGCCCTGCAGAGAGCTTCACAGAGAGAGGAGGATTACAGAGAGCCTTGCTGCTGCTCTATGGTCCTGCCCTGCAGAGAGCTTCACAGAGAGAGAAGGATTACAGAGAGCCTTGCTGCTGCTCTATGGTCCTGCCCTGCAGAGAGCTTCACAGAGAGAGAAGGATTACAGAGAGCCTTGCTGCTGCTCTATGGTCCTGCCCTGCAGAGAGCTTCACAGAGAGAGAAGGATTACAGAGAGCCTTGCTGCTGCTCTATGGTCCTGCCCTGCAGAGAGCTTCACAGAGAGAGAAGGATTACAGAGAGCCTTGCTGCTGCTCTATGGTCCTGCCCTGCAGAGAGCTTCACAGAGAGAGAAGGATTACAGAGAGCCCTTGCTGCTGCTCTATGGTCCTGCCCTGCAGAGAGCTTCACAGAGAGAGAAGGATTACAGAGAGCCTTGCTGCTGCTCTATGGTCCTGCCCTGCAGAGAGCTTCACAGAGAGAGAAGGATTACAGAGAGCCTTGCTGCTGCTCTATGGTCCTGCCCTGCAGAGAGCTTCACAGAGAGAGAAGGATTACAGAGAGCCTTGCTGCTGCTCTATGGTCCTGCCCTGCAGAGAGCTTCACAGAGAGAGAAGGATTACAGAGAGCCTTGCTGCTGCTCTATGGTCCTGCCCTGCAGAGAGCTTCACAGAGAGAGGAGGATTACAGAGAGCCTTGCTGCTGCTCTATGGTCCTGCCCTGCAGAGAGCTTCACAGAGAGAGAAGGATTACAGAGAGCCTTGCTGCTGCTCTATGGTCCTGCCCTGCAGAGAGCTTCACAGAGAGAGGAGGATTACAGAGAGCCTTGCTGCTGCTCTATGGTCCTGCCCTGCAGAGAGCTTCACAGAGAGAGAAGGATTACAGAGAGCCTTGCTGCTGCTCTATGGTCCTGCCCTGCAGAGAGCTTCACAGAGAGAGAAGGATTACAGAGAGCCTTGCTGCTGCTCTATGGTCCTGCCCTGCAGAGAGCTTCACAGAGAGAGAAGGATTACAGAGAGCCTTGCTGCTGCTCTATGGTCCTGCCCTGCAGAGAGCTTCACAGAGAGAGGAGGATTACAGAGAGCCTTGCTGCTGCTCTATGGTCCTGCCCTGCAGAGAGCTTCACAGAGAGAGAAGGATTACAGAGAGCCTTGCTGCTGCTCTATGGTCCTGCCCTGCAGAGAGCTTCACAGAGAGAGGAGGATTACAGAGAGCCTTGCTGCTGCTCTATGGTCCTGCCCTGCAGAGAGCTTCACAGAGAGAGGAGGATTACAGAGAGCCTTGCTGCTGCTCTATGGTCCTGCCCTACAGAGAGCTTCACAGAGAGAGGAGGATTACAGAGAGCCTTGCTGCTGCTCTATGGTCCTGGCTGCACCATGGAGACGTCACACTGAAGAGGCAACTACAGGATGGAAACTAACCTCATTTTGGAACAAATGGAAAAAGGTGTCATGCCCCGCTTCGTCCTCAACTTTTCCTAACTAAGTTTATATAACACACTGTCAGTGTTAGAATTTTAATATCACAAACAGAACTGGAGTTAGAACCACTTTTAGGAGGGCATGCTTCTCTTGAATGGTCTTCCCCCGTTGCCCCTTCTTCTCCTGACAGTAGTGCCTGCTTCGCTCCTTCTTCCAACAATTGATAATGCAGTGCCCAGTTGATAATCACCCTAATATTTCCTTAAAACTGAACCTAAACTATACGTAAACTAATTTCACACATAACAGATTAAATTTAAAAAATGAAGTATGATGGGGAGAAACGGGGAGAATGTGTGAGCTGTTGAGTGAGGGGAAGCGAAAGATGAATTGTGTAATCACCCGTTCTGAATGAAGAACAGGACCATTCTATTGTATTGATCCATTTGAATTATAATCTTAAAATGGTATCTACACTATATCAACACCGAACCAGTCTATTCTGGCCTACTTGGAGCAGGCTACACAGTGAGAGCTTGTGTAATTCTCCAAGCTGAATGCTTTCACTATCTGGGTAAATATCCACACCAGGTAGTCGGTGAGTGATGGGGCTTGTGGAACCTTAGAATGGCAAGAGGAGAAATGTCTGGCCGGCACCATGGACAAAGTTAGATGGGAGCTCCCTCCCTCTACGCAAAATAAGTCACCTGCTGTAATGTTCGTCGTCTTCCTCTGATGAGGAGAAAGAGAGGTTGGACCAATTTGCAGCGTGGTAAGTGTCCATTTTAACTTAACACTACAAAAATACAAAATAACAAAGTGAAACAAACAAAACGGTCCTGTGTGGTAACAAACACTAACACCTTACAGAATCACCCACCACCAAAGGACTATGCAGGGTGGTAACGGGCAGCAGCAGCAGCGATCTCAGGACTCCTGGACATGGGAGGAGATCCTGGACGGCAAAGGATCCTGGGCACAGGCTGGTGAATAACGCCGCCCAAGGCAGGGCTGGAGGCAGCGAAAGCTGAGAGGCAGGGGTATGAGGAGGCAGCCCGGCAGCACAGCTGGAAGCCTGAGAGGCAGCCCCAAAAATGTATTGGGTGGAGGCACATGGGGAGTGTGGCTAAGTCAGGTAGGAGACCTGAGCCAACTACCCATGCCAACTCTCCTCCCTACAGAGTCTCCCGTCTGTCCTGAGCTGCCAGAGTCTCCCGTCTGTCCTGAGCTGCCAGAGTCTCCCGTCTGTCCTGAGCTGCCAGAGTCGCCTGTCTGTCAGGAGCTGCCAGAGCCGCCAGTCAGCCAGGAGCTGCCAGGGCCGCCAGTCAGCCAGGAGCTGCCAGAGCCGCCAGTCAGCCAGGAGCTGCCAGAGCCGCCAGTCAGCAGGAGCTGCCAGAGCCGCCAGTCAGCTGAACTGCCGGAGTCTCCCGCCTGTCCGGTGCTGCCAGAATCTCCCGTCTGTCCGGTGCTGCCGGAATCTCCCGTCCTTTCGGGACCCATGGCTTGGGTCCCCAGTCCGAGGTTGGCGGTGAGGGTCGTCGCATTAAAGAGGCCACGGAGGCGGGTAAAGAGGCAGATAAGGACTATGGTGGAGTGGGGTCCACGTCCCACGCCAGAGCCGCCACCGCGGACAGACACCCACCCAGACCCTCCCCTATAGATTTAGGTTTTGCGGCCGGAGTCTGCACCGTTGTCTTTGTTTTAGTATGGTCAGGGCGTGAGTTGGGTGGGTTGTCTTTATTCCTTTTTCTATGTTTTGGGATTTCTGTATTTGGCCTGGTATGGTTCTCAGTCAGAGGCAGCTGTTTATCGTTGTGCCTGATTGAGAACCATATTTAGGTAGCCTGGTTTCACTTTTGAGTTGTGGGTGATTATTTTCTGTGTTAGTGTTTGTTACCACACGGGACCGGTTCATTTGTTTCAGTTTGTCATTTTGTAATTTTTGTTGTGTTCAGTTTGTCTTATCAAAATGGACACTTACCATGCTGCAAATTGGTCCGACCTCTCTTACTCCTCATCCGAGGAAGACGACGAACATTACACCTGCACAGCAGTTGTACTCCACAAAGGTGCTGAAAAATGACAAGAAGAAAAAATAAGGATTCGGATGTTACCCAAGTCCTTCATAAACACAACCAAATTAGTATTTTTGCAATAGCATATATGAAATGTTTTAAGTACACTGTTAGAATGTTGCATTCAGAATGACTGCTCCTCAGCTTGATAGGGGGTCCATTGAGGGCCAGCGGTTCTAGTGTTAAAATAAAATGATGTGGGTTAAGGAAGGCAACTTTTCCTCAGTGGTGTTTATTTGCTGTGATTTTTGCAAAGTACAGTACATGTGTGAAGTGTTAGCAGAAAACACTAACTTGGTAACACTAAATTTCACCTTCCATAATTCATTCTGGACATAACCATTCATTGCTACTTATGACAGATGTTGCCTTGGGGATGTTCTTAACAAGAAGTTAGTTAGTTTAGATAGAAGCACTGTTGTCAGTGGGACACCATGTCTCATAACATGTGTCTTATCGTGCATGACAACATGATGGTATCTAAAGTTCAATGAACTTCGAAGCTTTGAAACCATAATACATGATATACAGTTGGTCCGTAGAGTCAGTGTCAGAGGCAGCTCTATTCCCCAGGTGTCAGTTATCCTGACCACACAGTGTGTCTGCGGGGTGCTGCTGCTCACATTTCGCTGCTCTCTGCTGGTCGATCTGCCGGTGTAATCTCGTTAACGGTGGGGCGGCAGCACGGAAGGTAGCCTACCAGTAGGTAATACAACCGGGGACTTAGCAGATCAGTCAGCCGTACACTTCAGGTGGTGAGAGAAAGAGGCTCTGTGCAACCTCCCCTTGGCTTTTTCTCGCATCCACATCCTGAGGTAAATTCTGCTGAATCTCATCATTCCCCTCATGAACAGGGACTGATTCAGACCAGGGACACCAGGTGAGTGGATTCTCTAGCCAATCAGTGGCAATAATCACTTCATTTCTGGACTTTCAGGCTATACTGCCCATATGCTGTCTATTTTCTGCATGTGGATAATAATCTGACTAACTCTTCTTCCCTATTTGCAGGGGAATGTTCTCCAAAGTGCTTGGGCTGGAGCAGTAGGATGTCCAGACAGTACACAATAGAGACTAGTCAGAAGGATTTCACCCTCCTTGCATCATACTATACTCATATTTAGGGCAGTAGCTGCCAAGAGCATTTTTTGAGCAACATTGGGGGAACAGCACGTGTGTTTGATAGTGAGAGGAGAAGATAAATGTCAGCAGTAGACAGTGGGATCATACACTATGACTTGGACAGGGGGAGGCATTGGGGAGCATAACAAATACCCGGAGTAAGTCATTGAAGATGGGGTGGTGTTGAGTTGTTGAAACGGTACATTGACTAGCCTACTGTACATGTTAGCTGTAGCGGAAATACATTAAGGCTACGCTAAGGACTTTTGGAAGTATAAGATTCATTTGACTGCAGTCAACATTCTCCCCAGCACAATGTTCCACAACATCATGAAGAATTCTAAACATACCAAACACACCCTGCCTCAACCCCCAGAACTATAGCCCTACCTCCTGCCCCCTCTCTTTCTCTCATCCCCTATCTATGTCTCTCTCACCCCCTCTCCCTCCTTCCCTCTCTCTAGCCCTGTGAAAACAAAGTTAATTATTTATGGCGGTGCCGAGTGGAGTGGGGTGAGGAAGCAGCGCAATGTATGCACTCTAAGATGTCTCCTTGGCCCCAGAGGGCCTTCCTACTGAAGGATTATAGGAGGAGAGTCACAGCATGACAACTGGCCCTTCTCTGCCGACAGTCCCAACACAGCCCCAACACAGCCTTAAGACAGGCTTAAGACAGCCCGGCTTAACACAGCCTTAACACAACCAATAGCACAGCCTTAACTCACCCCTAACACAGCCCTAACACACCCCTCAACAAAGCCTTAACACCAGTGGAGGCTGGCTGAGGGAGGACGACTCATAATAATGTCTGGAGCAGAGTCATTCCAGCCATTACCACAACGTCCTTCTCCCCAATTAAGGTTCCTCCAACCTCCTGTGCCTAACACAGCCCTAACACATCCTTAACATAGCCCTAACATAGCCCTAACATAGCCCTAACATAGCCCTAACATAGCCCTAACATAGCCCTAACATAGCCCTAACATAGCCCTAACATAGCCCTAACATAGCCCTAACATAGCCCTAACATAGCCCTACACAGACCTAACACATGCCCAAAACAACCCTAACACAGCCATAACACCAACATAGCCCTAACACAGACCCAACGCAAACACAGCCCTAACACAGACCCAACACAACCCCAATACAACCCTAATACAGCCCTAACACCAACATAGCCCTAACACAGACCGAACACAGCCCCAAAACAACCTTAACACAGCCCCAACACAAACACAGCCCTAACACAACCCCAACACAACCCTAACACATCCCTAACACCAACACAACCATAACACAGCCCTAACACAGCCCCAACACAAACACAGCCCTAACACAAACCCAAACACAGCCCCAAGACAAACACAACCCTAACATAGTCCTATGTTATCCCTGCCTTGCATTGAGATATTTGGGATGGAGGGAAGGGAGATGGGGTGTTGGATGGAATAGATGAGAGAAAGAGGAGGAATGAGTGAGGAAGGGAAAGATGGGAGAGAGAGAGACAGAAAGAAGTGTAGAAGAGAGAAAATTGTGACAGTGACTGTTTTTTGACAGCCCTTGCAGTCATTTAGCATGTGGGCTGACGAGTGAATGTGTTTACGCCTCCCCTAAGAGCCTGCTTCACACTGCTGTCCGCTGGTCTCCAACAGATGTTACATACTTCAGGCACACATACAGGTCACCTAGGGTCACATTAACCCACTGGACCACCTTTAGCTCATCCCTAGGCTAATAGGCCCGGATACCATGATATGCATGTCAGAGCAGTTTTAATGCAATGATATCACCATACAGTGCTATCTGAAGATGTCCACAATGAGATTAACTGTGGATGAGCACAGCACAAGTATAATCTGAACACACTTCAGGCTATTTACTGTGAAATTATATTGTGTTGTTTGTAGCTATATCCCTAGTCCTGTGTTATTGTATGTACTTGGCTACACCATGACTGTAAAAACCATTGATCGCTAAATCCGGAGAAATGAGGGACCATCTAAAACAAGTTGGTCACAAAATCCTGCTAAAACGACCATCTAAGGTCTCCCGAGTGGCGCAGGCATCTAAGGCGCTGCATCGCAGTGCTAGCTGTGTTACTACAGATTCTGGTTCAATACCGGGCTGTGTCGCAGACAACCACGACCGGGAGACCCATGAGGCAGTTCACAATTGGCCCAGTGACTCCTGTGGTGGGCTGGGTGCATGCACGCTGACACGGTAGCCAGGTGTACAGTGTTTCCACTGACACATTGGTAAGGCTAGCTTCCTGGTTAAATGAACATTGTGTCAAGAAGCTGTGCGTCATGTTTTGGAGGACTCACGGCTCTCGACCTTCACCTCTCTTGAGTCCGTACGGGAGTTGCAGGGAGGGGACAAGACTGTGACTACCAATTGGGGTAAAAAAAGAAGCACAATGTAAAAATGGTTGGCTGGTATGCCCTCACTGAGCGGTTGGCTGTCCGGTTAGAAGAACATGATGTTCAGGTCCATCACTTTACTCTGGATAGTCACCCTCAGACACAGCTGTTTCCATTTGAAGATATTTAAAAGACTCTGGTAATCTGAATGACTTGGAATCTTATTGTTGTAGTTATTTTGATGCATGCACAACATTCAGACATTAAATCTTACTGTCGACAATAAATGGTCCTCCGAAATATCAGTCTTATCCCTTCGGACAAAGATTGCACTTTGACCGAATGGGTGGGTGCAGTGTCCAGATGCAGTGTCCAAGCACTCTGATTGGTTGGGAATGGCAGGGCTATGATAGGTGAGGATTACTAAGGTAGACTGAGCAGCATGGCAAATCCTACCCAGCAGGACAAGCCGGGCTTAGGGGCCGCCCCGCTAAGGAGGTACACAGAGACGCAGAGACAGCCCTGGGCCGCCCCATGGAATGGCACAAGGGTACCCTCTTACTCAGCTGGTGCATGGCAGCTGGGCCCCATCCTTGGACGCTGAGTACAATGCCGGAGGCTGGCCATGGCTGAAGCAGGTGGCTCGCCTACTGCGATGGAGGAATTGGCCGCGGCTGAGGCTGGTGACTTTTTCACCACTGCTGAGTGCGATGGCTCCCACGGTGGAGCATGTGAGGACGCCTGGGCGGGATCAACAGGTATCAACAGGTATCTGGAGGGCTGCTGGGCCCCAGAGACAAGGTCAGGTGGTCTCCCACGTGGAAAGGGCTGAGGGTCATCCAAGGCAGGAGGTGGGCGGCCCCCCAGAACTATAGACAGCAGGCCCCCCGGGACAGGGAGCTGAGGGCCTAGTAGGGTAGGGGACTTGGAACCCCTTACTAAATCTGAAGACCGCAAGCCAGGTATGGTGGGGGGCTGAAAACCTAGCGGAACAGGGAAAATATAGTCTTGCGCTAGTATAGGCAAATGGGTGTAGGATGAGGACTTTCTAACTGCACACGTAGAGCAAATAACTCTGAGTCTAGCGGGACGGGAGACCCAGTACATAGAACTAGGGCCGGTGGTTTGCCATGTAGCACTGAGGGAGCTGACTGCTTGCCAACTGAGGCTGGGGGCTGACAATCAATTCAGGGCAGATTCTGCAGACCTAGTGGGGCTGACTAAAGCTGGAGACAGTGAAACTAGAACGGCTGAAGGCTGGGAGCCTAGTGCTAATCATTTTAGGCTTGACAGGGAGAACATCACTGGACCTGACAGGGAAACTGACTCTGGACCTGACAGGGATAACGACTCTGGACCTGACAGGGAAACTGTCTCTGAACCTGACAGGGAGAACGAATCTGAACCTGACAGGGAGAACGACGCTGAACCTGACAAGGAAAATGACTCTGAACTTGACAGGGAAACTAACTCTGGACCTGTCAGGGAAACTGATGCTTGACTTGGGGAATAGTAGAGCTCTGGACCTACTAGAGAAACAGGTACCTTTGAGCCTAGCAGGGCAGGAGCCTGATGAACCACCTGGGCTAGGGACTGAGGGCCGACAAATTCTGGTGACAACAGAACTATTGCAGCTTGAGACCAATGACATAGTGCTAGGGACTGAGGGCAGACAAGCGCTGAGGACTGAGAACCTAGCACAGGTAACTTGTGGCATAGCAGGGTAGGAGCCTCTAAGCCTGGTGGGCTAAGTAGCTGTGGGCTATGTCTGGAGACTGCAAGCTTAGTACAGCAAACTTGGGGCCTAGTAAGGCAGGAGGCGTGATAGGCAACTGGTAGGATGGGCAACTGGCTAACAAATAAGGCAGGGGGCTTCTATCTGAGAAGAGCTGGAGACGGAAGACCTGCAGACAGGGCAGTCTACGTATGGCTTAGCTTGGCACGGGGCTCTAAGCCTGGTGGGCTAGGACATTGCATACCCAATAAGGAGGAGGTCTGCGGTCCATGAAGAGGAGGATGTACTAGACATACTTAAAGGTTAGGACATACTTGGCCTACTGGGAAGGCAAGGAACTCTAAACCTGACCCTACCGGGCAGGAAGGGAACTATGGCCTTACAAGGAAGGAAGGGAACTCTGACTGTACTGGGAAGAAGGGGAACTCTGACTGTACCTGGAAAGAAGGAAACTGTAACCCTACCAGGAAGGAAGGGAATTCTAAACCTACCATGAAGGCAGGATACACTATACTTACTTGAGGGGCAGGACACTCAAAGCCTGGATACTTTACACCTGCCAGGTAGGCCAGAAACTGTAACTCTGACCCTACCGGAAATGAAGGGAACTCTGACCCTACCAGAAAGGAAGGGAACTGGACAACTAAGTCAGGGGAGACATCAGGGGTGACTTCTGGTGTGTCACCCAGGGTGATATCTGGCAGGTACCCTGAGGACCTTCGGGGCCTGAACTATCATGGTGCTAGCAGGGACTCAGGGACTCCAGGCCGTGACTAGAGAAACCCCAACGTCTGGGCTGTACGTCTGCAGTAGCTGTAGGCTCGCTTCACTCTCGTCGCCAAACCCACTGGCTCCAGGTCATCTACAAGTCTCTGCTAGGTCAGGCCCCGCCTTATCTCAGCTCACTGGTCACAGTAGCAGCACCCACCCATAGCACGTGCGCCAGCAGGTATATCTCACTGGTCACCCCCAAAGCCAAATCAGACTTTGGCCGCCTTTCCTTCCAGTTCTCTGCTGAAAATGACTGGAACGAATTGCAAAAATCACTGAAGCTGGAGACTCATATCTCCCTCACTAGTTTTAAGCACCAGCTGTCAGAGCAGCTCACAGATCACTGCACCTGTACATAGCCAATCTGTAAACAGCCCATCCAACTACCTCATCCCCACACTGTAATTATTTATTTATCTTGCTCCTTTGCACCCCAGTATCTCAACTTGCACATTCATCTTCTGCACATCTACCATTCCAGTGTTTAATTGCTATATTGTAATTACTTCGCCACCATAGCCTATTTTTTGCCTTAACTCCCTTATCCTACCTCATTTGCATTCACTGTATATAGACATGTATTTTGTTTGCCTTTTTTTCTACTGTATTATTGATTGTATGTTTGTTTAGTCCATGTGTAACTCTGTGTTGTTGTATGTGTCGAACTGCTATGCTTTATCTTGGCCAGGTTGCAGTTGCAAATGAGAACTTGTTCTCAACTAGCCTACCTGGTTAAATAAAGGTGAAATAAAAAATAAAATCAATAAAATGATAAGGTGATTTATTGTAAATCACAGGCAATCATTCTTATTTTTATTCTCAGTGTTAAACATCTAGTGTGTCAAGTGATGTCAAGGACATAGCAGCCCCTTCCATATCATGCACCAGTGTGTTCCAATAAACTGGGATCCATGCACTGCATGGTGATTTAGGCCATGCCTCATCCCAGCCTAAAAACTAAACACTAAGCATGGAGCCCCAGAGATAATCTGAAAGAAGATGCTTGTATCTGTGTTTTATTCTCATTTAAGCCTAGAGATTTTTATGGGGAAGGCTGTAAATGGTTGGAAAGCGTCAAGCGCAGAGTGATGACATGTCGAGTGGTTTAATCTGTGTGCTGCAGTGCAGTGAGATATGGATCAACTAATACATAGTACTTAAATGGTCTGAATTCGCCACTTCAACTGATCCTTCAGGACAGAGAGACAGAGAGAGAGAGAGAGAGAGAGAGAGAGAGAGAGAGAGAGAGAGAGAGAGAGAGAGAGAGAGAATTAACGATAGAGTATTAAAGATAGAGTATTACATTACAATGATTGGATTCAAACACAAGACAGTGAGGGTAAAGTTATACCTATATCCCTGTTCCTTCAATACCTTATAGGTAAGGTGGATACTACCATAACATAAGAGTAAATAAGGTAGGGTTATTCATAGGGCCGGGACGATACCAGTAACACGTTACTTGTTAGTATCGTAGAAAGGAAACAAAACACGAAGCAGACTTAACTTCTTTATGAAACCAGCCCTAATGTTGGAAAAAAACATCATTATGCTGTCATCCAGAGTCACATGTATTTACAGTAATGTCCATGCTATAGCACACAACATTTTACACACAGCAGGTTTTTAAAGGTCCAAAGAGTTTGGTCTGCTCCACGTTTAAATAACTGCCATGGAAAAAATATTACGATACTTTGCATCATCACGGCCCTAGTTATTCCGCAGGGCAGAGGAATGGTACTGAAAGAACAGATGGTGCTGAAAAGCATGTATGTGGATATCACACTATCTGTTGACCCGGAGTGGATTACAGAGAGATAGAACTCCTATAGTTTACACGCACATACACACACACACACACACACACACATATCACATATTCTGGATCTTGTAGAGCATGGTTAGCCTGTGGAGGGGACCCTTGTCTGATGGTAAGACCAGGCAATTGACTAAACAATCTCTCTGTAATCCGTGTCAATGGTGAAAGCTAAGCAAACTCGGGGACACACACACACACACATATTGGAAAGTATTCAGACCCCTTTACTTTTTCCACATTTTGTTACGTTACAGCCTTATTCTAAATGGATAAGAGTTTTTCTTCTTCATCAATTGTCACGTTCTGACCTTAGTTCCTTTGTTTGGTCTTTTGTTTTAGTATGGTCAGGGCGTGAGTTGGGTGGGTTGTCTATGTTAGTTTTTCTATGATTTTCTATTTCTGTGTTTGGCCTGGTATGGTTCTCAATCAGAGGCAGCTGTCAATCGTTGTCCCTGATTGAGAACCATATTTAGGTAGCCTGTTTTCGATTGTGTTTTGTGGGTGGTTATTTTCAGTCTTTGTGTGTCTGCACCAGACAGAACTGTTTCGGTTGTTTCTTATTCAGTGTTCAGTTTTTTCATTAAATTAGATGAACACTTACCACACTGCGCTTTGGTCCTCACCTTCTTCCTAAGACAACCGTTACATCAATCTACACACAATACCCCATAATGACGAAATGAAAATAGGTTTGTAGAAATTTTTGCAAATATATGAAGAAAAAAAAATTCACAGAAGTATCTAATTTACATAACTATTCAGACCCTTTGCTATGAGAATCAAAATTGAGCTCAGGTGCATCCTGTTTCCATTGATCATCCTTGAGATGTTTCTACAGTCCAACTGTGGTAAATTCAATTGATTGGACATGATTTGGAAAGGCACACACCTGTCTACATAAGGTCCCACAGTTGACAGTGCATGTCAGAGAAAAAACCAAGACATAACATCGAAGGAATTGTCCGTAGAGCTCCAAGACAGAATTGTGTCGAGGTACAGAAGTTTGGAACCACCAAGACTCTTCCTAGAGCTGGCCGCCCTCCTGAGCAATTTGGGGAGAAGGGCCTTGGTCAGGGAGGTGACAAATTGCCCGATGGTCACTCTGACAGAGCTCTAGAGTTCCGCTGTGAAGATGGAAGAACATTCCAGAATGACAACCATCTCTGCAGCACTTCACCAATCAGGCCTTTATGGTAGAGTGGCCAGACAGAAGCCACTCCTCAGCAAAAGGCACATGACAGCCCGCTTGGAGTTTGCCAAAAGGCACCTAAAGACTATCAGACCATGAGAAACTAGATTCTCTTTTCTGATGAAACCAAGATTGAAATATTTGTCCGGAATGCCAAACGTCACGTCTGGAGTAAACCTGGCACCATCCCTAAGGTGAAGCATTGTCGTGGCAGGATTATGCTGTGGTGATGTTTTTCAGTGGCAGTGACTGGGAGACTAGTCAGGATCGAGTCAAAGATGAGTGGGGAAAAGTAGAGAGAGATCCTTGATGAAAACCTCCTCCAGAGCATTCATGACTTCAAACTGGGGTGAAGGTTCACCTTACAACAGGACAGTGACCATAAGCACACAGCCAAGACAACACAGAAGTGGCTTTGAGACAGGTCTCTGAATGTCCTTCAGTAGCCCAGCCAGAGCCCAGACTTGAACTCGATCAAACATCTCTGGAGAGACCTGAATATAGCTGTGTAGCGATGCTCCCCATCCAACCTGACAGAGCTTGAAGGATCTGCAGAGAAGAATGGGAAAAACTCCCCAAATACATGTGTGTCAAGCTTGTAGCATCTTACCAAAGAAGACTCGATGCTGTAATCACTGCCAAAGGTGCTTCAACAAATTACTGAGTAAAGGGTCTGAATACTTATGTAAATGTGATATTTACATTTTCACTTCTTTATACATTTGCAAACTTCTTTATACATTTCTAAAAACCTGTTTTTGCTTTGTCATTATGGGGTATTGTGTGAAGATTGATGAGTGGAAAATAACAATACAATCAATTTTACAGCAAGTCTGTAACGTAAGAAAATGTGAAAAAAGTCAAGGGGTCTGAATATTCTCCGAAAGGCACTGTACACACACCTGCACACTCTTAGTTGGCTCACCAGGATTAACCTCTCAGTGTAAACAAAGCACTGCTAGCCCATCCAGGATTTGGACATGTACATTGATGCACACGTATGGAAAATGTGTAATGCTCTAAAATACTCATCAATAAATACACTACTGCAGTTGCACTGCAAACCAATGTTTCAGCCCAACCCTATTGGTAGCAGGCTAGCATACACACACAAAGATACTTACACACAGGATTGGGTAGGCTCCTT
Source organism: Oncorhynchus keta (assembly GCF_023373465.1). NCBI lineage: Eukaryota > Metazoa > Chordata > Actinopteri > Salmoniformes > Salmonidae > Oncorhynchus > Oncorhynchus keta. Next base: position 20,453,087 of record NC_068442.1, read on the forward strand.
TCTAAATGTAATCCGTAACAGTTACTACCCACTGGACACACACTGGTTTAATCAACATTGGTTCCACGTAATTTCAATGAATTTACCTATGAACCAACGTGGAATAGACGTTGAATTGACATCTGTGCCCAGTGGGTAGTTACCTGTCCAAAATTGTAATCAGTAAAATAACTTTTGTATTACCCAAACTCAGTAACGTAATCTGATTACATTCAGTTACTTTTGAATTACTTTCCCCTTAAGAGACAAAAAGGGTCCATCAAACGCATTTGGTGTGTCATCATAGTGGTCTCTGACTTGCATTAAGACTCGCTCAGGAGGAAAAAACTTAAACTTGCACCTTTTTTTTCAATTCTGAATTGTATCTCATTGAGAAAACAGAAAGGTGCAGAGCTGACACAACAGGTTCAGTAGTGGTATCAAATCAAATTGTATTTGCGCCGAATACAACAGGTGCAGACCGCACATTGAAATTAAATAAAAAAGAAGAAAAATTGAAAAATAACAAATAATTAAGGAGCAAGAATAGAATGTAGGCAGAGGTAAAGTGACTATGCATGGATAATAAACAGAGAGTAGCAGAAGCGTAAAAATGGGGGAGTGGGATGGGGACAATGCAGCCTGTATCACAACCGGATATGATTGGGAGTCCCACAATTGTCCCATTGGCCGGTATAGGCCGTCATTGTAAAAAATAATTTGTTCTTAATTGACATGCCTAGTTAAATAACAGTAAACTAAAAAATAAAAACACTAATAGTCCGGGTAGCCATTTGATTAGCTGTCCAGGAGTCTCATGGCTTGATGTTAAGAAGCCTTTCGGACCTAGACTTGGTGCTCCGGTACCGCTTGCTGTGCAGTAGCAGTGCGGATGTTGCCTGTAATTCCTGGCTTCTGGTTGGGGTATGTAAGTATTTCTGAAACTATCTGCCGCCATTGTCGCAACCCCTATTACCAGCCTGTTCAACCTCTCTTTCATATCGTCTGAGATCCCCAAGGATTGGAAAGCTGCCGCAGTCATCCCCCTCTTCAAAGGAGGAGACACCCTGGACCCAAACTGCTATAGACCTATATCCATCCTGCCCTGCCTATCTAAGGTCTTGAAAGCCAAGTCAACAAACAGGTCACTGACCATCTCGAATCCCACCGTACCTTCTCCGCTGTGCAATCTGGTTTCCGAGCCGGTCACGGGTGCACCTCAGCCACTCTCAAGGTACTAAATGATATCATAACCGCCATCGATAAAAGACAGTACTGTGCAGCCGTCTTCATCGACCTCGCCAAGGCTTTCGACTCTGTCAATCACCAAATTCTTATCGGTAGACTCAACAGCCTCGGTTTTTCGGATGACTGCCTTGCCTGGTTCACCAATTACTTTGCAGACAGAGTTCAGTGTGTCAAATCAGAGGGCATGCTGTCCGGTCCTCTGGCAGTCTCTATGGGGTGCCACAGGGTTCAATTCTCGGGCCGACTCTTTTCTCTGTATATATCAATGATGTTGCTCTTGCTGCGGGCGATTCCCTGATCCACCTCTACGCAGACGACACCATTCTATATACTTTCGGCCCGTCATTGGACACTGTGCTATCAAACCTCCAAACAAGCTTCAATGCCATACAGCACTCCTTCCGTGGCCTCCAACTGCTCTTAAACGCGAGTAAAACCAAATGCATGCTTTTCAACCGATCGCTGCCTGCACCCGCATGCCCGACTAGCATCACCACCCTGGATGGTTCCAACCTTGAATATGTGGACATCTATAAGTACCTAGGTGTCTGGCTAGACTGCAAACTCTCCTTCCAGACTCACATCAAACATCTCCAATCAAAAATCAAATCCAGAGTCGGCTTTCTATTCAACAAAGCCTCCTTCACTCACGCTGCCAGTTACCCTAGTAAAACTGACTATCCTACCGATCCTCGACTTCGGCGATGTCATCTACAAAATGGCTTCCAACACTCTACTCAGCAAACTGGATGCAGTCTATCACAGTGCCATCCGTTTTGTCACTAAAGCACCTTATACCACCCACCACTGCACTGTATGCTCTAGTCGGCTGGCCCTCACTACATATTCGTCGCCAGACCCACTGGCTCCAGGTCATTTACAAGTCCATGCTAGGTAAAGCTCCGCCTTATCTCAGTTCACTGGTCACGATGGCAACACCCATCCGTAGCACGCGCTCCAGCAGGTGTATCTCACTGATCATCCCTAAAGCCAACACCTCATTTGGCCGCCTTTCGTTCCAGTACTCTGCTGCCTGTGACTGGAACGAATTGCAAAAATCGCTGAAGTTGGAGACTTTTATCTCCCTCACCAACTTCAAACATCAGCTATCCGAGCAGCTAACCGATCGCTGCAGCTGTACATAGTCTATAGGTAAATAGCTCACCCTTTTTCACCTACCTCATTCCCATACTGTTTTTATACTGTTTTTATTTATTTACTTTTCTGCCCTTTTGCACACCAATATCTCTACCTGTACATGCCCATCTGATCATTTATCACTCCAGTGTTAATCTGCAAAATTGTATTATTCGCCTACCTCCTCATGCCTTTTGCACACATTGTATATAGACTGCCCATTTTTTTCTACTGTGTTATTGACTTGCTAATTGTTTACTCCATGTGTAACTCTGTGTTGTCTGTTCACACTGCTATGCTTTATCTTGGCCAGGTCGCAGTTGCAAATGAGAACTTGTTCTCAACTAGCCTACCTGGTTAAATAAAGGTGAAATAAAAAAAATAAAAATAAACAGTCACTGTGGGGACGACGTCATTGATTCACTTATTGATGAAGTCAGTGACTGATGTGGTGTATTCCTCAATGCCATCAGAAGAATCTCAGAACATATTCCAGTCTGCTCTAGCAAAATAGTCCTATAGCTTAGCATCTACGTCATCTGACCACTAATATTAAGTGAGTCAGTGGTAAATGGAGGGCGATGGAGAGCTTCGTACACGTCTCTGTATGTGGAGTAAAGGTGGTCTAGAGTATTTTTTCCTCTGGTTGCACATGTGACATGCTGGTAGAAATGAGGTCAAACGGATTTAAGTTTCCCTGCATTAAAGTCCCCTGCCACTACGAGCTCTGCCTCTGGATGAGCATTTTTGTTTGTTTGTGTATGGCCTTATACAGCTCGTTGAGTGCAGTCTTAGTGCCAGCATCAGTTTGTGGTGGTAAATAAACAGCTAAAATATAGATGAAAACTCTGTTGGTAAATAGTGTGGTCCACAGCTTATCATGAGATACTCTACCTCAGGCGAGCAAAACCTTGAGACTTCGTTAATATTAGATTTCATGCACAAGCTGTTATTTCCAAATAGACTGTTCTATCTTGCCGATGGACCGAACACCCCGCCAGCTGTATATGATCCATGTCGTTGTTAAGACACGACTCGGTGAAACTTAATATGTTACATTTTTTAATGTCCCATGGGTAGGATAGTCTTGATTGGAGCTCATCCATTTTTTATCCAATGATTGCACTTTTGCTAACAGAACTGATGGTAGAGAGGGATTATTCACTCACCGTCAGATCCTTACAAGGCACCCTGAGGTATATCTCTGTCTCTTCTTCATGTGAATGACACGGATTTGGGCCTTGTCGGGTGTCTGAAGTAAATCCTTCAATTCCGACTCAATAAAGAAAAAATCTTTGTCCAGTACGAGGTGAGTAATCGCTGTTCTGGTATCCAGAAGCTCTTTTTGGTAATAAGAGACGTGAAAAACACACACAATAGCACAATTGGTTAGGAGTCTGTAAAACGACATCTCCTCCGGCGCCATGTCACTGAATGGCTAAAGTCGTACGTATCTTTTATGGGGCCTGGAGATTTTCCTGATCGTGACATGATCAAGTAAAGCTATGGGTATGTTATTATTATAGATAAGCTTCCATTTTCATTTGTGCTATGACTATAGGGTTGGGTTTTTCTTGTTGGTTCATGCAAATTGGAAACACTTCATACCTAAGGTGGATCATCCATTTCAAACTAACACAAACCTTGTTATTATTAATTCTGAATCTGATATCAAAAGAGCCAGAGAGAATCACTTCAATGGACAACATAGTCTATAGTTTAGTGAACTACTATGCAAAGAATGGTTACAATGTCTTCAAATATTAATTTCACTCTATACACACTCTATTAACCCTATCTGTCACGACTTCCACCGAAGTCCCCTGCCTGTTCGTGCGGCGCTCGGTGGTCATCGTCACCGGCCTACTAGCCGCCACCGATCCCCTTTTCCTTTTTCTGTTTGTTCTGTCTTATTAGTTGCACCTGTGTCTAATTGTCTTTTCCTGATGTGCTTCCTTATTTAAGCCTAGTCAACTCACCCTTGTTTTGTGCGGGATTATTTTTGTGTTATGTGTGGTGTCGTTGGGTGTGTTAGTGCTCTGGACCGTGTACCCTGTGTTTTGGGTTGGTCAGTGTTTTTCGTGCCCTGTGTTTTGGGCATTGTATTTTGGTGCCAGATTAAAGTGCACTTCACCCCTTTGGAACTCTCTGCTCTCTGCGCTTGATTCTTACCTCACACACCCAGTCCCGCGTGACACTATCAGTCCCAAGATCCCAGCAATAATCGGCTTTTAATTTATCAGACTTTAATGTATCTGCCGTTCCAGCCCTTATATTGAAGCCTCACAATTAAGTTGTTTCACATAATTTTCACTTTTCAGGACAACCATGGCTACAAGTGGAACACAAAACCATTTGACCTGATAACCTGATAAAAATGAATTTATATGAATGCTGTAAGTACAAAAATTGCTTGCTCCCCTGGAAATTAATATCCAACTAGAAGTGACAACTGTGTGGAGTTTGGAGTTTGTGACATTACATATGTGAGCTTAATACAGTATTATAGACATTATTATATAATACAGTATTATGTCCTGGGATTTCCTATGATCTTCAATGTAAAATAACATGTAAAATAATAACATAATAATAACATTACATGTCTGAGTCCCAGCTTTTCATACATAGCTTGAGTTTATTAGTTTATAGTTTATTGCTCAATCCATTCAGACGCTACAGAAAGTTTTGTAAAAAGGGACATTTTTGTAAAAAGTCCCAGCACCGGGCCCCTTCGGGATCTCCCCTTGTCTCACAGACATTGCTCTAGGTCAGACTAATGGTCGATATCTACGGTATCTAAGAAATAGACAAATCCAATAGTACAACCAGAGGTCCGTAGCTCAAACAAGCAAAGTCTGAAATTCAAAAATATGTAGCAAAATTATATTTTGTATCACCTTCTTAAAACAATTCCATACAGCTTAGTAGAACCCCCCCCCCACGGCTTAGACAGGGCTTGGACTGTTTAGTGCCAAAAAATAAGGGGTTAAATTTGGAATGATGAGTGGTGCAGCAGTCTAAGGCACTGATAAATTGGAACAACCAAATAATAGGCTGGTGCCACCAACTGAAAATTTAGTAACACCAGTGCCACCAGGGGGAAATGTTAGTCTGGAGCCCTATCAAGAGGAGTGATGTTTTATCTGCTGGTGAGTAATGCGTTCTTCTGCCAATTTTGCTGTTGTGAAGTCTAACAGGTGTCGTCGGAAGGATGAGACCAAGGCGCTGTAACGGATGTCGTCTGGAGATAGAGAGGAGGACCAAGGTGCAGCGTGGTAAGTGTTCATAATATACCGGTTTAACTAAGGTCAGGACAGGCGCAGCGCTCCTTGAGTTCTACATAATATTTATTACTGAAATTAAACTTAGACAACACAATAAAGAAATCAACGACCGAACAGCTTCCTTGTGGAAACTAACTGCACACAAACGAAGAACAAGATCCCAATCAGAGACAACGATAGACAGCTGTCCCTGATTGAGAACCATACCTGGCTAAGCACAAAGAAATAGAAAACATAGATACATGAATATTGTAACGGTTCACCGGGCTATGCACCCGCACTGGGGACACCGTGCGCTTCACAGCATAACACGATGCCTGCCCGGTATCTCTAGCCCCCCGGTAAGCACAGGAAGTTGGCGCAGGTCTCCTACCTGGCTTCGCCACACTTCCTGTGTCCTTGCTTGGCATGTGAGAGGTAGGGGGGGCACACACCCTGACCAAACCAGAAATAGAGACACATTTTCTGTAACTTCAGTATCCCTTGGCCTTGGGTACCAGCAGCAGAGAGTTTCATATTTTTTCCTGTGTCTAAATTAACTTTAGCTGCTGGCTGCATGATTGCATCAACCTAGCTAGCCTAGCTAGCCAGAATATTAAAACTAATATTTGTAGTTTTGTTAGCTATCTACAGATTGGATCCTTCTAGTTAGTTTTAAAGGATGACAAAACTGCTTTTATTAACTGCTTTTATTAACACATGCCTTGTTTTCCATGAAAATGTTTGTTTGCTGAGAGTCAGGCAGGAGAGGAGTGTGGGCAAAGAAAGAAACAGAGTGCAGAGTCAAACAACAAAGTACTGGTGCAACCAAATGTAGTTGTTGAGAGGTGTGGTTGATGAGACTCTGTACAGTAGACTGGAGCTAGGAAACCATAGTGACTAACAAGTAAATCTACCTGTCACAGCGAGTGTGGGGGTTACCACATGAAATTCCAGGGACAGGGATTCACTCGACAAAACATGGCAAACGGGCTGATATTGGGGGAGGTACCGCGACTACTACATTCAATGTGTTGATAGAGCTTCAGTAGCATTTTCCTCAAATTTGCATTGTTAAAAATCTTCAGGAACAGTAAATTCTGCCTCAGGATATATGATTTCCAGTTTGCATAAAGTCCAGTGAAGTTCTTTGAGGGCTGTCGGGTTATCGGCTTGAGGGGGAACATCCACGGCTGTGACTATAACCGAAGAGAATTCACTTGGGAGGTAACACGTTCGGCATTTGATTGTAAGGTATTCCAGATCGGCTGAACAAAAGGACTTGAGTTTCTGTATGTCATCACAATCACACCATGAGTAGTTAATCATGAAACATACACCCACACCCTTCTTTCCAGAGATATATTTATTCCTATCTTTGCGATGAACTGAGAACCCAACTGGATATATGGACAGTATAATCCAAGAGCGCCAAGTTTCCGTGAAACAGAGTATGTTACAATCCCTGATGTCTATATGGAAGGAGATCCTTGCCCTGAGCTCGTCAACAATGATATCCAGAGACTGAACATTACCGAGTATTATGCTCAGAAATGGTGGGTGGTATGCGTCCACTCCGAATACCTTTTCTCTGTCAGCGGTGTTTTGTATAAGCCTCTTGAATCCGATTCAGGAAAGTTGTATTCCTGGTAATTCTGGTGAGTTACTGCCACTCTGATATCCCAAAATTATTCCTGGCTGTATGTAAATAACACAAAAACATGTTTTATTTTTTTTATTTTTTATTTCACCTTTATTTAACCATGTAGGCTAGTTTAACCAGGTAGAACAAGTTCTCATTTGCAACTGTGACCTGGCCAAGATAAGGCATAGCAGTGTGAACAGACAACACAGAGTTACACATGGAGTAAACAATTAACACGTCAATAACACCGTAGAAACAAAAGAGTCTATATACATTGTGTGCAAAAGGCATGAGGAGGTAGGCGAATAATTACAATTTTGCAGATTAACACTGGAGTGATAAATGATCAGATGGTCATGTACAGGTAGAGATGTTGGTGTGCAAAAGAGCAGAAAAGTAAATAAATAAAAACAGTATGGGGATGAGGTAGGTAAAATTGGGTGGGATATTTACCGATAGACTATGTACAGCTGCAGCGATATGTACAGTTAGCTGCTCAGATAGCAGATGTTTGAAGTTGGTGAGGGAGATAAGTCTCCAACTTCAGCGATTTTTGCAATTCGTTCCAGTCACAGGCAGCAGAGAACTGGAACGAAAGGCGGCCAAATGAGGTGTTGGCTTTAGAGATACAGTGAGATACATTTCACAAAAACAATGTAAGAAATAACACATTAAAAAACGGTACTTTGCACGGCTGCCTTATTTGTCCTCCGACAAACCATTAAACAAGCAAAGCATCAATGCAGGTCTAAGATTGAATCCCACAACACCAGCTCTGGCGCTTGTTAGATGTGGTAGCGCTTGCAAACTATTACGGTCTTGCAAACTATTACGGTCTACAAAGGGAAGCACAGCCACTAGCTGCCCAGTGAAATCAGCTGACCAGACGAGCTAAATTACTTCTATGCATGCTTGAGGCAAGCAACACTGAAGCATGCATGAGAGCACTAGCTGTTCCAGATGACTGTGTGATTATGTTCTTTGTAGCCTATGTGAGTAAGACCTTTAACTTCTTTGATATAGGGGGCGCTCTTTTAATTTTTGGATAAAAAAACGTTCCCGTTTTAAACAAGATATTTTGTCAAGGAAAGATGCTTGACTATGCATATAATTAACAGCCTTGGAAAGAAAACACTCTGACGTTTCCAAAACTGCAAAGATATTATCTGTGAGTGCCACAGAACTGATGCTACAGGCGAAACCAAGATGAAATTTCAAACAGGAAATGCCTCAGATTTTGAAGGCGCTGTGTTCCAATGTCTCCTTATATGGCTGTGAATGCGCCAGGAATGAGCCTACACTTTCTGTCCTTTCCCCAAGGTGTCTGCAGCATTGTGACATATTTGTAGGCATATCATTGGAAGATTGACCATAAGAGACTACATTTACCAGGTGCCCACTTGGTGTCCTCCGGCGAAATTATTGTGTAATCTCCAGCTGCGGGCATTTTTCCATTTGCTTCAGAGGAGAAACCCAACTGCCACGAATGATTTATCATCGAATAGATATGTGAAAAACACCTTGAGGATTGATTCTAAACAACGTTTTCCATGTTTCTGTCGATATTATGGAGTTAATTTGGAAAAAAGTTTGGCGTTGTAATGACTGAATTTTCGGGGGGTTTTCTTAGCCAAACGTGATGAACAAAACTGAGCGATTTCTCCGACACAAATAATATTTTTGGAAAAATTGAACATTTGCTATCTAACTGAGAGTCTCCTCATTGAAAACATCCGAAGTTCTTCAAAGGTAAATGATTTTATTTGAATGCTTTTCTTTTTTTTGTGAAAATGTTGCCTGCTGAATGCTAGGCTTAATGATATGCTAGCTATCAATACTCTTACACAAATGCTTGTGTAGCTATGGTTGAAAAGTATATTTTGAAAATCTGAGATGACAGTGTTGTTAACAAAAGGCTAAGCTTGTGAGTGAATATATTTCTTTCATTTAATTTGCGATTTTCATGAATAGTTAACGTTGCGTTACGGTAATGAGCTTGAGCATGCACTAACCAACTGGAAAGTGTCTTCGCTGACATTTTCACCCTGTCCCTGACCGAGTCTGTACTACCAACAAGTTTCAAGTTGACCACCATAGTATCTGTGCCCAAGAACACCAAGGTAACCTACCTAAATTACTAAAAACCTGTAGTACTCACATCTGTAGCCAAGAAGTGCTTTCAAAGGCTCATCATGGCTCACATCAACACCATTTTCCAAGAAACACTAGAACCACTCCAATTTGCATACGGCCCCAACAGATCCACAGAGCATGCAATCTCTTTTGCACGCCACACTGCCCTTTCCCACCTGGACAAAAGGAAAACCTACATAAGAATGCTATTCATTGACTACAGCTCACCATTCAACACCATAGTGCCCTCAAACTCATCACTAAGCTAAGGACCCTGGGACTAAACACTTCCCTCTGCAGCTGGATCCTAGACTTCCTGACGAGCTGCCCCCAGGTGGTAAGCATAGGTAACAACACATATGCCATACTGATCCTCAACACAGCGGACCCTCAGGGGTGTGTGCTCAGTCCCCTCCTTCAGTCCCCTCCTTCAGTCCCTGTTCACCCACGACTGCATGGCCAAGCACTTCTCCAACACCATCATTAAGTTTGCCGCCGATCACCGAAAACGATGAGACAGCCTATAGGGAGGAGGTCAGAGACCTGGCAGTGTGGTGCCAGGATAACAACCTCTCCCTCAATGTGATCAAGACAAAGGAGCTGATCGTGGACTACAGGAAAAGAAGGGCAGTGCACGTCCCCATTCTCATCGACGGGGCTGTAGTGGAGCAGGTTGAGAGCTTCAAGTTCCTTGGTGTCCACATCACCAACAAACTATCATGGTCGAAACGCACCAAGAGAGTAATGAAGAGGGCAAGACAACACCTATTCCCCCTCAGGAGACTGCAATGGTCCTCAGATCCTCAAAACATGTAATTACAGTTATTTTATTGTTGCTTGAAGTATTTGTTAATTTTTATTTCATTTTATTTAGTAAATACTTTAACACAAATGTTTCATTAAAACTGCATTGTTGGTTAAGGGCTTGTAAGTAAGGTCTACTGCACCTGTTGTATTCGGCACACACAATTCAATTTTATATGAGATTACATGAAGCCGACATTCACATGAAAAACACACAAACACACAGAGAGATCTCACCTTAACGCAGAGAGAGAGAGAGAGAGAGAGAGAGAGAGAGAGAGAGAGAGAGAGAGAGAGAGAGAGAGAGAGAGAGAGAGAGAGAGAGAGAGAGAGAGAGAGAGAGCCCACACCAGAGAGAGAGAGAGAGAGACAGAGAGAGAGAGAGCTGGTTCCCTCCAGAGTACAGTCTCTGCAGAGAGAGAGAGAGAGAGAGAGAGAGAGAGAGAGAGACAGAGAGAGAGAGAGAGAGAGAGAGAGAGAGAGAGAGATGACCACATCTCCGGCCCAGAGAGACAGAGAGAGAGAGAGACAGAGAGCTCTTTCCCCAGAGAGAGAGAGAGAGAGAGAGAGAGAGACAGAGAGAGAGACACCATCACAGAGAGATTCCTGTCACCACATCCATGAGAGATTGAGAGAGAGAGAGAGAGAGAGAGAGAGACAGAGAGAGAGAGAGAGAGAGACATAGAGAGACAGAGAGAGAGAGAGAGAGAGGAGAGAGAGAGTCCAGAGAGACTTCAGGAGAGAGACCTTGGCAAAAATCTTGTAGAGAGAGAGAGAGAGAGAGAGAGAGAGAGAGAACAGAGAGAGAGAGAGAGAGAGAGACAGAGACAACAGAGGAATGTCCAGAGAGAGAGAGAGAGAGAGAGAGAGAGAGAGAGAGAGAGAGAGAGAGAGAGAGAGAGAGAGAGAGAGATAATAATAATAAATGTCATGCTGTGTTAGAGATTCGAATATCAATAGTGGTCTAACGTAGCTAGGAGAGTAGGTCTGCTTAGCAAGCATCCTCACCTCATCTCCTCTCATTCAGTAACACTGTGATAGATAGGATTCATAAATGGACTGAATGAACTTAAGACAGACAGACGAATAGATGCACACCCACACAGAAAACACACCCACAACAGAAAACAAGTACACACCTTCACACAGACAGACATCCCATGATATGTATCAAGTCCTTAAGTTACGTTGAGGGGAGTGCCTTTTAGTTGGGAGAAAGATGGGGTGATTTAGCTGCGCTGTCAGATAGATTTCACACTGGTATCGCTACTGTGAGATAAACTAACGATCGCATCGGCAGTACAGAACAGCTGACATGACACATTGTGACTGTTCTGACTCCATAGAGTTCTGACTCCATATTGTCCTGCAGGCAAATACACAGTCGATACACACACACACGCGTACACACGCACGCGCACACACTGCAGGCAAACAAACACAGTTGATAAGGGAATAGTGTGTTTCTGTGGAACACAGCTTGGTCTGGACTAATCTCGGATAACACAGAACTAAAATCGTGCATAATTTAGTCAGATGCTCAGTACCATTTAGGTTTACATAGTCCAGATTAGTGTTGGACAGCTTGGTGCACAGTTCTCCTACAAATAAACATTAGTTATTAGTGATTAACCCTGATTCCAGACTGGAGTCTCACAGTAACAAGTGTATCAGGTCCTACTGTTAGGTAGTAGTGTTAAAATGTACATAGGAGGAAGACACTAATATATCCACACAGAGCAGTTGTCTATGCAGACTGTCTCTCTAGACTACAGAGAGCAGGAGGATCCAGTGATCCATTGTATCCAGTTGCTTTGTGTGGCTGTAGGGAGCTGCAGCAGTAGCTGTTTCTGGTGTACCAGCATCTTTGATGAAGCCCGCTGCCTATTAATAATCAATGGCTCTCTCAGGAGGGGTCCTTCACAAAGCCAGCCAGCCAATTAATACCTCGCTTCACACCACATCTCTCCGTCTCTCTTACCCTCCATCCATCCATCCATCCATCCATCCATCCACCACAATACTTAAACTTGACAGGATATGGTCTGTACTAATGCGCAGCACAGAACAATCACATCCACTGGCTAGATCTGGGACAGAGGGATAAGGTTTAGGCCACACAGAAAAGTAGAGTCAGCTACAACTGACGGACATCTGAGTTAACACCACAATATGTTAATGCAACATAGTCATTTAAAATAACAAACTACCCAAGTTGACTAAGTCATCTGACACACACATACCTTTCTGCCTCCCTTCTCCCCTCTTAACTCCCCCTTCACCAGGATGTGTCGTGAATGTCTGCCAAGTGCAGAACAAGTAAAACGCTGGGAGAGACGAGCAGCAGATGAGCCATGCCTCTGCAGGGCTCTAAGAGAGACACACACACACGACAGGCATGCCTCTGCAGGGCTCTAAGAGAGACACACACACACGACAGGCATGCCTCTGCAGGGCTCTAAGAGAGACACACACACACGACAGGCATGCCTCTGCAGGGCTCTAAGAGAGACACACACACACGACAGGCATGCCTCTGCAGGGCTCTAAGAGAGACACACACACGACAGGCATGCCTCTATCTTCAACACGCCAACCAACAAGTCTTCTTCTGCAATAGGACACACACACACAAATGGCAGGGGGACAGAAAATCACAAACAAAAACTAGGCTTGTTTCAATTTGTTCTAAGCCAAGGAGCAGCTGGTCCTTGGAGGATACAGGTGTGTTTCGCCCTATGAGAGCGAGAGAGCGAGAGAGCGAGAGAGCGAGTGTTGTGCGATAAAGAGAGGAATAAGTCAAATGCCATTGTGTGGAACAAGCAAGAAACTTCTACAGTTGTTCCACAAAAATGCACAATTTGGTTATAGGCCTATTTACGTTTTTGTGTACAGTACATGGCCTGTGTAGTGTGTAGTGTGTAGTGTGTAAAGGGTGTGCAGCCCAGACAGGGTCATTTCATGCTTTCTGCACCACAAACATTTCCCACCTAAACAAAGTGACAACTAAGACTCCATAGACAGAGCTAGACACACACACACACACACACACACACAATAATATTGCACTTTGTTTACTCCAACACTGGCCTTCAAGCCCTTAGACCTGGATCACTGAGTACAACACAGCAGAGGGAGAGAGGGATAGGGAGAGGAAGAGGAAGAGAAAGAGCGCTAGAGAGAAAGGGAACGCTAGAGAGGGAGAGAGAAAGAGGGGAGAAAAAGAGAGGAGAGAGAAAGTGTGAGAAAATGGACTGAAAATAAGAGGGAAAGAGGGTGTGTTGTAAAATAATAGAGACACAAAATGTGTGCACGCACATATTCATATGTGTGTGTGTTTGAATATGTGTGCAGACAAGCAGTGTATTGACCCACTTTCCCTTCGTCAACCAGGGAAATACGAGCTAGGCTAACACAGTCCAGCAGAGGACAAAGCTTCTTCCAAGATGGCGGACTGAACACAGCGGTGCAGATTGCCTCAAGATAATAACGTAATATTCAATATCTGTAAGTTAGACTATATATTAGCATATACTCATGGGTCATAACATTCAAGCTAGATAACAACACAAAACAAATATAAGACTTGAGAAATGTATTGACAAATAGTACGGAAACAAGCAACACTTAAACATGACGGAGAGTAAACAAGGAGAATCAATCTCCAAAAGAAATCACAGATACATATGATTTATGCTTTTCACCACTGGGACTGGTAAGGGTGGAAAGTGACTTGTTAAAGTCAATAAATGACAAACTAGGCATACTTTAATTAGTCAGTAAAGATTATAAAGGAGTTGAAGGCGAGCATTGAAATGAGTGATGAAAAAGCTGCGATAATGGAGAAAGAAACAAACAAGCTAAAGGGGACAGTCAATATGACAGAAACGGACATTAATGAACATAAAAAGGAGAACATCTTTCTAAGATAAGCGTTACTTACTGGTATTCCAGAAAGAGAAGGAGAAGTTCCTGAAAGAGTAGTGAAGGAATTATTTCTTACGCTGCTTCAAATCCCACTCGATGCTGTCAGTAAATCCAAATCCAACGTGTACTGTACACCATTTCAGACAAAGAGGATAGAGAAATGAGCAACCAATCGTTGCCATGTTTTCTTTAAGTATAAAGTAATGGTTAAAAGCCTGGGAAAAAGACTCACTGGGATGAATGCCTCTGAGACATGAATGATCAGTTCCCAGGGGTGATTTCAGAAAGGCACAAAGTTCTGTACCCAATCTTCAAGGAGAATAGATTAAAGGGAAGTGTGTAGCTCTCGTAATCGATAAACTATACATTGACAACCAAATGTTCCGAGACACAAAGACTACTCCATAACTATTCTAAAAATTACAAAGTTCTCCTACAGGAGTCGAATAATGGAAAACCAAATATTAGCCATGGTAAAGATTGTAATAATAACAATAATAAACCATGGACAGAAAAGCAATCAAATTAAACAATTGTTAAATAACTACAACGACACTATACCATTTAAGATAGGGAATGATGTAAAACTGTTATTTAACGTAATATTTATAGTATTTTATAAATGGAGAAGATGGTATTAAGAAGAAAGGATGACTAACAAGATAATACATCTCCAAATATAACGAATTGGAACACAAAAGTATTCAACATGGAGATGATAAAGACATGGCAAGCAGAAGACACAAAAGGTGTAGTTAGTGGGTAGGTGTGGATGTATTGTGATGGAAGTGTGTTTTTGTGTTTGGAAAAGTGTGGCGTTAAGTGAGTGAGAAAGGAAATGGTTGCATATCCCAGAACCAATGTGTGTCTGTGAGAAGGGGTTGCGAGTGAGAGCTTTCAATTTTGTGAGGATGAGGGATAGAAACTCAGCAACAACAAAAAACGTCCCTTTTTCAGGACCCTGTCTTCCAAAGATAATTCGTAAAAATCCAAATAACTTCACAGATCTTCAATTGTAAAGGGTTTAAACACTGTTTCCCATGCTTGTTCAATGAACCATAAACAATTAATGAACATGCACCTGTGGAACAGCTTACAGGCGGTAGTCAATTAAGGTCACAGTTATGAAAACTCAGGACACTAAAGAGGCCTTTCTACTGACTCTGAAAAACACCAACAGATGCCCAGGTCCCTGCTAATCTGCATGAACAGGGAGACAGGACGGACTGATCATCCTCGCAGTGGACGTGTAACAATACCTGGATTGGTACATCCGAACATCCCACCTGTGGGACAGGTACAGGATGACAACAACAACTGCCCGAGTTACACCAGGAACGCACAATCCCTCCATCAGTGCTCAGCCTGTCCGCAATAGGCTGAGAGAGACTAGACTGATGGCTTGTAGCCCACCATCGCTGGACCATCGCTGGACCAGACATGACTGGCAAAAAGTGTTCTTCACTGACGAGTCACGGTTTTGTCTCACAAGGGGTGATGGTCGGATTCACTTTTATCAACGAAGGAATGAGCATTACACCGAGGCATGTGCTCTGGAGCGGGATCGATTTGGAGGTGGAGGGTCCGTCATGGTCTGGTGTGGTGTGTCACAGCATCATCGGACTGAGCTTGTTATCATTGCAGGCAATCTCAACGCTGTGTGTTACAGGGAAGGCATCCTCCTCCCTCATGTGGTACCCTTCCTGCAGGCTCATCCTGACATGACCCTCCAGCATGACAATGCCACCAGCCATGCTGCTCTTTCTGTGCGTGATTTCCTGCAAGCCATGGCCAGCGAAGAGCCGGGATCTCAATCCCATTAAGCATGTCTGGGACCTGTTGGATCGGAGGGTGAGGGCTACAGCCATTACCCCCAGAAATGTCCGGGAACTTGAAGGTGCTTTGGTGGAAGAGTGGGGTAACATCTCACAGCAAGAACTGGTAAATCTGGTGCAGTCCATGAGGAGGAGATGCACTGCAGTACTTAATGCAGCTGGTGGCCACACCAGATGTTACTTTTGATTTTGACCTCCCCTTTGTTCAGTGACACATTATTCCATTTCTGTTAGTCACATGTCTGTGGAACTTGTTCAGTTCATGTCTCAGTTGTTGAATCTTGTTATGTTCATACAAGTATTTACACAGGTAAAGTTTGCTGAAAATATACGCAGTTGACAGTGAGAGGACCTTTCTTTTTTTGCTGAGTTTAGATTTTAAAATAAACGATATTATATGATCTATTTTATTTATTTAACGGTCCCCAACCCTATACCCTAGACACCCACCTGAGTGACCCATACACTAAAGAGAAGTCCTTCTGTTTTATGGGCTTACTGTAAGTTGCCTATATGCAGCCAAAACAGAAAGAGGAATGTGGACAGAGACCTACTAGAGCAGCACAGCCCCCTCAAGATTCTGAGCCTGCTTGGCAGTGTTGGTCCTATAAAGCCAGAGCCCCTTGATGGGAGAGCATAATATACAAGGAACATCTCAAAGCTGCTAATGAGAACCTTGACGACCTTGTACCTCACCGGTGGGGATTCAGGTGGGGTTTCCCCACCCAGGACAATCAGAGAGGGGGCATATTATTGTGACCCTGGTGGCACAAAATAATCAAAGGTCTGACTGCACAGAGATGCTTGGGAAAATGGTCACAATGGGGGACCAGTGTGTGTGTGTTTCATGGGAAGGGGGAGTATCTGATCTCCAACACCTAGGACTTGACTTTGGTTAAAAACCTCCCAATTTTTGCATTTTTTTTCTCAATCCTGCATGCTTTCTCAAGCTGTAACTGTGCTGTATATGCATTCGTAAAATCAAGTTATTTTTTGAGTTGGGCTCTGGGATGTAACAAACTTTGAGCATCTGAGCTTATGGTTGATGTGGGAGAAAGTGGTTGAGTTTGTAAAAGTGTGTGCGCGTGCGCGTGTGCGTGTGTGTGTGTGTGTGTGTGCGTGCAAGGGGGTAATGATGTTAGAATAGGATAGGATGAATTATCACAATAATTGTTTGCTAAAATAGTAATTGCTGGACAAAAATGTAATGCAATGGCAATCCTCATTATAGGTAATATTCCTTTGCATGAACCGTTGACATTACTACGCATATTAATGATGGAAATTAAGATATGCAAGATTTCTGAATATATATATAGTTTTTTAATAGCTATATATAAAGCAAATTGAGGTGAGAGAATTGGAAATGCTTTTAGCGGTTGATCTGCTTCTGTTCTGTGGGTGGCACTGTGAGCTCTTTTCGAAGGATGGGTCCTGGCCTCTGGGGGGGCTTAGGGATCAGGGGGGACGGGGGTGGCCTGCCGGTCACTGGAATGACAACTCAACTTGTGATGGGTGAGGGGCATTAGGAGGTGGACTAGTGGAGAACAATTGGAGAGTTACTTAGTAGCAATGCAAATATCATGGTACAGCTACGGGTATATGGACACTCAATCACTATGGTCCTTTTTAATGGTACATTTAAATACATATATTATGATAAATAGATTTGAAACTTCTATCTCATTATGGGAATTGGTGAAATAAGTATAGCCAGTTATAATTGTAATGGCTTAGCATTCATGACTGCACAGCCAGGCACGACTCCAACACCATCATTAAGTTTGCTGATGAGACAAAAGTGGTAGGTCTGCCTGATCACTGACAACGATGAGACAGCCTATAGGGAGGAGGTCAGAGACTTTACCATGTCTTGCAAGGACAGCAACCTCTCCCTCAATGTGATCAAGACAAAGGAGATGAGTGTGGAATACAGGAAAAAGAGGACCGAGAACGTCCCCATTCTCCTCGACAGGCTGTAGTGGAGCAGGCTGAGAGCTTTAGATTTCTCTGCGTCCACATCACCAACAAACTAACATGGTCCAAGCACACCAAGACAGTCATGAATAGGGCACGACTAAACCTATTGCCCCTCAGGAGACTGAAAAGACTTGGCATCCTGAGATATGTCATCTATATATGTGTCATCTACATATGTCATCTACAGAGGGTACCAAGCTTCCTGCCATCCAGGATCTTTATACCAGGCGGTGTCAGATGAAGGCCCTAAAAATTGTCAAAGAGTCCAGCCACACTAGTCATAGACAGTTCTCTCTGCTACTGCCCGGCAGGCGGTACCGGAGCACCAAGTGTAGGCTCCTAAATAGCTTCTACCCCCAAGCCATAAGACTCCTGAACAGCCCCCCTCCATTGTTAGTTAAGGGCTTGTAAGTAAGTATTTCACTGTATTTGACGCATGTGACAAATTACATTTTATTTGATTTGAACGTGTTTTAAACTAGGAATTTTTACGACATAACCTAAGTACAGCAGATCCCGTTATTGTATGGGACATGTTTAAATGGGCATTAAAGGTCATTAGAGGTCATACAATTCAGTACTCAAAATATTGCATGTTAACAAAGGAAATAGAAGGTTTAATAATTATATAAATCCTCTTAAAGATCGGGTGAATTTTTTCAACTTTTTGTTAAAAATCTCGCAAAATTTCAACATCCTGCTACTCATGCCAGGAATATAGTATATGCATATGCTTAGTATGTGTGGATAGAAAACACTCTGAAGTTTCTAAAACTGGTTAAATCATGTCTGTGACTATAACAGAACGTGTGTAGCAGGCAAAACTCCAAGGAAAACTGTTCACAAAAAAATATATATATATCCCTCCGCCAGTTGTCTGTATTGTCTATGGCAAGGGAAAATAGATAGCGCCCAGTTTACAGTTCCTACAGCTTCCACACGATGTCGCCAGTCTTGGCAATTGGGTTGAAGTTAATCCTTGGTGAAATTAAGAATAGGCACTTCCTGTCATCGGGTACACCGGAGGAAGTTATGAAAGAGAGAATATCGACCAAGATTTCAAGACCTGCTGCTATTGAATACAGATCGCCCCGTGATCAATTTGATCGATTATTAACGTTTACTAATACCTAAAGTTGGATTACAAAAGCAGTTTGAAGTGTTTTGTCAAAGTTTATAGGCAACTTTTTTAATTTTCAAAAATGACGTTGCGTTTTGGAAAGCTGTTTTTTCCTGGATCAGACGGGCTTCATAAATGGACATTTTGGGTATACATGGGCAGATTTAATCGGAAAAAAGACCCAATTGTGATGTTTATGGGAAATATAGGAGTACCAACAAAGAAGCTCGTCAAAGGTAATGAATGTTTTATATTTTATTTCTGCATTTTGTGTAGCGCCGGCTACGCTAATTATTTTGTTTACGTCCCCTTCAGGTATTTCGGGGGGTTGCATGCTATCAGATAATAGCTTCTCATGCTTTCGCCGAAAAGCATTTTAAAAATCTGACATGTTGGCTAGATTCACAACGAGTGTGGCTTTAATTGAGTACCCTGCATGTGTGTTTTAATGAAAGTTTGAGTTTTAGCGAGTACTATTAGCATTTGGCGTTGTGCATTTGCATTTCCTGTTGGCTAATTGAGACGCTAGCGTCTCACCTTGCTCTAAGAGGTTTTAACAGAACAGATAGATAGCAATAAAAACTCTATCATAGAATCTCAGAACAAGTGAGGAAAAACAAAAAGAAATGGAGGAACTTATTCAAGAAATATCAAGTGTAATATTTTATAGAAATACACCAAACTGAATGGAAAATGGGGAAAAATGCACCAAATTATCTTCAACATAGAAATGCTAGCAAAACTCATTTGCTGAAATTTGTTACAAATGACGGAGTCACCCATATTATGTTTAAAGTACTTTGCTTCCTCTTTCAAAATACAATTTGGTGAATGTTTTTCATTATGTTTTCATTTCAGTCTCTTCCAACAGAAGTTAATTTTATGGATTTTCTTAACATGTAAAATGAACAGCTGTACAGAAAGACTCATGTGAAGGTGAAATTACAGAGGAGGAATGTCTTGATGCAATTAAAGTCTTTAAGTCTGAGCAAACTCCATTGCTGGATGGCATACCATTTGAGGTTTACCACACATTTTTTGATACACTCAGAGTAATGTTATTAGTATGTTTTAACCACTCCTATGTAAATGGTAAATTATCGGACACTCAACTAGAAGGTCTGATTTCATTATTGCACTACAGGTTTTTTACATGGATGACACACTGGAGATAATATATATATATATATATATATATATATATATATATATATAATCGGGGAAACCAGGCCTGCTATTCATAGCTGACTTTGCAAAGGCTTTTGATAACGTACAATTGGAGTTTGTATATTAATGCCTGGAACATTTCAATTTTGAAGAATCTCTTATATAAGGGGTTAAAGTCATGTATAGTAACCCTAGGTGTAAAATAGTAAATAATGGCTACCTCTCAGAATGTTTAAGAACTGTCAAGAGGAGTAAAACAAGGTTGTTGTAACGCCGGGTGAGTGATGGGTGTGGAGTCAGACGCAGAGAGCAGAAAGTGAATGGGGAAAAATGCTTTAATGTCCTCTTTCAAAGTAACAGGTCCAAACTTGGGTGACGCCCTAAACACAGGTGCAAACAAACCCAAAACCACTGTTACAAAAACCCGGACAGCAAAAGCCCAAACGAACGATATATATATGTGTATATATATACATACAGTTAACGTCGGAAGATTACATACACCTTAGCCAAACACATTTAAAATCAGTTTTTGAACATTTCTGTAATTTAATCCCAGTAAAATTCCCTGTTTTAGGTCAGTTAGGATTACCACTTTATTTCAAGAATGTGAAATGCCAGAATAATAGTTGAGAATAATTTATTTAATATTTTATTTCTTTCATCACATTCCCAGTGGGTCAGAAGTGTACATACACTTACTTAGTATTTGGTAGCATTGCCTTTAAATTGTTTAACTTGCGTCAAACATTTCAGGTAGCCTTCCACAAGCTTCCCACAATAAATTAGGTGAATTTTGGCCCATTCCTTCTGACCGAGCTGGTGGGAGTAATTTCCAAATGCTTGAAGGTACCACGTTCATCTGTAGAAACAATAGTGCTCAAGTATAAACACCATGGGACTACGCAGCCGTCATACCGCTCAGGAAGGAGATGCGTTCTGTCTCCTAGAGATTAACGTACTTCTGCCCAGACATTTTCTATAGGATTGAGGTCAGGGCTTTGTGATAGCCACTCCAATACCTTGACTTTGTTGTCCTTAAGCCATTTTGTCACAAATTTGGAAGTATGCTTGGGGTTATTGTGCATTTGGAAGACCCATTTGCGAACAAGCTTTAACTTCCTGACTGATGTCTTGAGATGTTGCTTAAATATATCCATGTAATTTTCCTCCCCCATGGTGCATTCTATTTTGTGAAGTGCACCAGTCCCTCCTGCAGCAAAACACCGCCACAACATGATGCTGCCACCCCTGTGCTTCACAGTTGGGATGGTGTTCTTTGGCTTGCAAGCCTCCACCTTTTTCCTCCTAACATAACGATGGTCATTATGGCCAAACAGTTCTATTGTTGTTTCATCAGACCAGAGGACATTTCTCCAAAAAGTACGATATTTTTCCCCATGTGCAGTTGTAAACCGTATTCTGGCTTTTTTATGGCGGTTTTTGAGCAGTGGCTTCTTCCTTGCTGAGTGACCTTTCAGGTTATGTCAATATAGGACAATTATTTTCTGAGATATTGGCTGATTTCTTTTGATTTTCCCATGATGTCAAGCAAAGAGGCACTGAGTTTGAAGGTACGCCTTGAAATACATCCACAGGTACACCTCCAATTGACTCAAATTATGTCAATTAGCCTGACAGAATCTTCTAAAGCCATGACATCATTTTCTGGAATTTTCCAAGTTGATTAAAGGCACAGTTAACTTAGTGTTTGCAAACTTCTGACACACTGGAATTGTGATACAGTCAATTATAAGTGAAATAATCTGTCTGTAAACAATTGCTGGAAAAATTACTTGTGCCATGAACAAAGTAGATGCCCTGACCGACTTGACAAAACTATAGTTTGTTAACATGAAATTTGTGGAGTGGTTGAAAAACGAGTTTTAATGTTAATGTTTTAATGTAAACTTACGACTTCAACTGTATATAAAAACACAGTCCAGTAATACTCATGGACAGACAGCCTTCTTGTCTATTGATCTCTACCAGCGGCAGATCTGGGTCAGATACATTTCATTACATTTCAGAAATGTGTCAGCGTGCATCTCTGACTCTTGCCTTATAGCTGGCGTCTATCAGTATCAGTACCTCCAGACTTTGGCTCAGATGGATCACATCTATAGTATCCGTATACCATGATGTCATAGATTATCTCTGATCCGTCCCATGATCTGTGTCAGGGCTCAATGGGCCAAGAGCCCCCCTCCCTCTTAACTCACCCCATCTCCAGGCTGGGTCGTAACTGTCTGCCATGTGCATCAAATTAAAGCTCTGGGAGAGAAGAGCAGCAGATCAGTCATGCCTTTGTGGGGCTGCAAGACACACACACACACATAAATGTACTATGACACCGCACATGCATCACCATTGGAGGTCGTCATGCTTTTCGTAACTAACTTGCCAGAACAACTGTTGAAGGTTCATAAGTATGTTCAATTGAAAAATGCCTGACAGATTTTATGAATGGATATCAAAGGAACTTGAGAAGTTATGCTACATAGACTGTGTGGCTATATTGTTCCAGTCATCACTATGTACATTGCCCGCTATTCGCATCATCCACAACATAACATCACAATACACATACACACACTCACATGCAGACACACACACACACACACGCGCAAATACATACACACACTTTGATGTATTGCCTTTTATGTTGCAGTGACAGGGTTGGTACTGGGCCTAGAGCAGAGTGTAGTTTATGATGGTGGGTACAATAGGACCAGTTAAAAATAACTTTATTGTCAAATACACACTCAGACAGACAGAGGTGACGTAATGAGAGGATGGAAGGAGAAGACGTAAGGAGAGAATGGAGAAAGAGTAGAGAGACAGAAAGAAGGGGAGAGATAGTGAAGGATATAGCAGTATTACAACAAGACAGACTGAGAGGGAGGACAGATTTGTCAATCCAAGTGCACCTGCAGTAAAGAATGCCCTAATCTCACAGCTATGAGAGGATGGTTCAGAAGTGGATTGAACTGGACTGGGAGCTCAGACCACTCACTTTTACCTTGAAAGCCACTCACTCTCAAAATCTATACAGAAGACCTCTAGAACCATTTTCTGAGTTAAATCAGAACATGGGTTATATGAGATTTTTTGTCAAATATTAAATTACTTGAAAAAGAGGTTGGAACAGGATAAGCATTTAAAAGCTGATCTCTTCCAATATAAAAAAATGGAGAGAGAGAGAGAGAGAGAGAGAGAGAGAGAGAGAGAGAGAGAGAGAGAGAGAGACAGAGAGAGAGAGAGAGAGAGAGAGAGAGAGAGAGAGAGAGAGAGAGAGAGAGAGAGAGACACAGAGAGAGAGAGAGACACAGAGAGAGATAGAGACACTTATAGAGAGAGCGAGAGGGACACTTATAGAGAGAGAGAGAGAGAGAGAGAGAGAGAGAGAGAGAGAGAGAGAGAGAGAGAGAGAGAGAGAGAGAGAGAGAGAGAGAGAGAGAGAGAGAGAGAGAGAGAGAGACAGAGAGAGAGAGAGAGAGAGAGAGAGAGAGAGAGAGACAGAGAGAGAGAGAGAGAGAGACAGAGAGAGAGAGAGAGAGAGAGAGAGAGAGAGAGAGAGAGAGAGAGAGAGAGAGAGAGAGAGAGAGAGAGAGAGAGAGAGAGAGAGAGAGAGAGAGAGAGAGAGAGAGAGAGAGAGAGAGAGAGAGAGAGAGAGAGAGAGAGAGAGAGAGAGAGAGAGAGAGACAGAGAGAGAGAGAGACACTTATAGAGAGAGCGAGAGGGACACATAGAGAGAGAGAGACATAGAGAGAGACAGAGAGAGAGAGACATAGAGAGAGACAGAGAGAGAGAGAGAGAGAGAGAGAGAGAGAGAGAGAGAGAGAGAGAGAGAGAGAGAGAGAGAGAGAGAGAGAGAGAGAGAGAGAGAGAGAGAGAGAGAGAGAGAGAGAGAGAGAGAGAGAGAGAGAGAGAGAGAGAGAGAGAGAGACACTTATAGAGAGAGCGAGAGGGACACATAGAGAGAGAGAGACATAGAGAGAGACAGAGAGAGACAGAGAGAGAGAGAGAGAGAGAGAGAGAGAGAGAGAGAGAGAGAGAGAGAGAGAGAGAGAGAGAGAGAGAGAGAGAGAGAGAGAGAGAGAGAGAGAGATATAACACTAATATAAATCGACACTAGGGACCAAAACATAATCTGGTGTCGAAGTGAGAGAGAGAACAGCTCCATACACAGATCTACAAGTGGAAATAGGCATAAGCCTAAATCCCCAGTTAAGTTGTCACAGTAAGTAGTCCATCAGAACCATGTTGTTCATTTCCTGTTCCTCCCTGCTTTCAATTCATTTATGACATTTCCCCAGACGCCACTACTACTCAAACGCAAAAGACAAAGACTAACACACGAGCACACGCAAACACACAAGCAAGCATAAACTCACACACATTTCTCTCAGGGCTATGAGGCGAAAGTATTACATCCTCACACTCATAGAGATACAGACAGGCAGACAGACAGACAGACACACACATTTCACAGTGGGCCGTAAGGCAGAGGTATTAGGCCATTATAGCAGCTTTAGAGAAATGAACACTTCACCTCCAACTTTCTCCAGAGGCTATTGATTGGCCGAGCTGCAGCTGATGTACCTCGCTCCTTGCACGTGCATGGCATGCGTGTGTGAAAAAATAAATAGCAAGGACGTTTCTCTCTGCTTCTGTTCATAAACACGATGGCGAGGGAAGAAGATAAAAACCATGGAGAGATCGAAAACAAGGAAGAGGATGAGATCAACAAGGGGGATCTGGATAGAGAAGCAAGAAGTAATGGTGGCAGAGATCACTACATATTTCACATTACTGTGAACAGAGAACCTGCTGGTTTTCTGTTGTCCCTGACAATAAATTGTACCCACCTGGTGTTCCAGGTCTAGATCGGTCTCTGATTAGAGGGGAACAATGAAAAAAAAACTATTTGAGGTCCATAGTTAAGTTTCAGGGGCTTACAGTATGATAAGCCAATACAAAAGCCATTATGCCAAGAGTTCTGATCATCTTCAAAGGCTCCAGTCAGTAAGATATGAGAGTGGGAGAAGCATGCAGGCTTCAGTCCCAGTACAACACACAGACGTTGAGACCTTCTCATCTCCACTGCCTCACAATCACAAACTCACGCAAACGTACGTACACATTACACATGCATGCACGTACACCCATGCGAACACACCATACACGCATGCATGTACACACACACAAGTACACACCCTCTTACACATGCACGTACACACCCACACACTTTCATCCCCTCTGCCACCTCTTATATAATGTGGTTCAATACAGACATGCACACTGGTGGCGGAGTTGTTATGGAAACCCAGATTAGACAGTGCAAAAGGTGTGTGTATGAGGGAGAGAGGTAGAGAGAGAGAAAGAAAAAGAGAGAGACTGGAGAGAGACTTAATCCTTGCTCCAGGTGTATCAGAGTGTGGAGTGTAATGAAGAGAGTCGTTAGGGGGGAGAGCAGACCTTTGATACAGTCATACAGACATGTCTATTCCCTGTACTGCTTAATTACTCAGGTCTTATCACACTCACCTCTCTATACAAACACCAGGGCCAAACACACACAGAGAGAGATAGCACAAAAATATGCCTTTAATATGCAGAATAATGTGGTTTAATGGATTTAACAGTGAGCTCTGGAGCGTGTCTACAGCTCTACCTCTCTACAGGATTTCAAGGTGCCTTTTTTACCAGAGGAACAGCTGCACTACCTTTTCCCGTTGGTACTGTACAGAGCAACACACATACACACACACGCCACACACCCCACACACATCCACACACCCCACACACACAAAACAGGCCCTCTCTTCCACTATGGCCCAGGGACTGCCTCAGCTCTCTGTTCTTCCATCAGTCCTAAACCACAGACTCTCCCGCTGAGAACCACTTCAGGTCCAGTCTCTGACTCTGAACTGCTCCACTGAACACACCATGTGGAATGATGTGGAAAAGTGGTCCAAATCCAAGCTAGAGTGATCAAGGAAGCATTTTATGTCAGCACTTTACATCACTTTTCACTGTGTAGAAGGTTTAAACTGGTTATCATACAAAGCTGAAGGATGCTGTAGTAATATCTGATATATACAACATAAAGTAATGTTGTCTGTTGCTATGAGCAGCTGGCTGCTGTTTGCCTGCAGGGGGCCTGCTGTTCTGAAGGCTAAACACAGAAAGCAGTGATGCAGCTAACACTAACACAGGACTGTCATCTAGTCTGAAGAAGACGGATAGTTGCTGCACTTAGTCCTCAAAGAAGTTAATGTGTGGGGGGGGGTGAGGTCAAGCTCTATTTCAAGCTCTATTTCCTTAACTCACACACCGCCCCTCCCCATCTCTCTCCCTCTCCCCCTCTCTCTTGTTGAAATTGGAAATGAACCCCATTGAGGACTAAGTGCAGAAAGTCGGCATGATCTCTCTCTCCTATCTCTCTCTGATTAAGTAGCTACGCAGTATGATGTAGTTAAGAAGGATATCTAAGTGGAAATAAAGATCTGCATTGCAATGACTATTACATGACTGCTGACCTGAAGAAGTCACACTATTCAAGACGTATAGCCTTCATCATTGAACGTTGGACAACAACTCTAAATCTGGCTAATGTAATAGCATTGCTCTGTTCAGTTCGGTCTTGATACTCATGTTATTATTCCTAACACTGTGGTTGGCAAATCAACTCTTGGCTGAGTCCTTACAACCAGCTTGGAGAGAGACACAACAGCCCCTTGCGACATTTAGCAAATCACAAAAATATCATATCGCAATTATCTTCTGAGAAATGATGTTGTACAGTACTACACCCCCTCCCACTGGCATTCATAGAGATGAGAGTTGAGGCATTTTTGTTAAACATGTAAACAATCTTTAACTCTACTCTCATTTATTCAACCCAGAGGAGGGCTGGCAATGCAACAGTAGAAGAGAGAGAGAGGGGTGTAATGAGAAAGAGAGAGAGGCGTGTAAATGAGAAAGAGAGAGAGGCGTGTAATGAGAAAGAGAGAGAGGCGTGTAATGAGAAAGAGAGAGAGGCGTGTAATGAGAAGAGAGAGAGGGGTGTAATGAGAAAGAGAGAGAGAGGTGTAATGAGAAAGAGAGAGAGAGGCGTGTAATGAGAGAGAGAGAGAGGCGTGTAATGAGAGAGAGAGAGAGAGAGAGAGAGAGAGAGAGAGAGAGGGGTGTAATGAGAAAGAGAGAGAGAGAGAGTGGGGTGTAATGAGAAAGAGAGAGAGAGGTGTAATGAGAAAGATAGAGAGAGGCGTGTAATGAGAGAGAGAGAGAGAGGGGTGTAATGAGAAAGAGAGAGAGGGGTGTAATGAGAAAGAGAGAGAGGGGTGTAATGAGAAAGAGAGAGAGGGTGTAATGAGAAAAGAGAGAGAGGGGTGTAATGGGGTGTAATGAGAAAGAGAGAGAGGGGTGTAATGAGAAAGAGAGAGAGGGGTGTAATGAGAAAGAGAGAGAGGGGTGTAATGAGAAAGAGAGAGAGGGGTGTAATGAGAAAGAGAGAGAGGGGTGTAATGAGAAAGAGAGAGAGGGGTGTAATGAGAAAGAGAGAGAGGGGTGTAATGAGAAAGAGAGAGAAAGGGGTGTAATGAGAAAGAGAGAGAGGTGTAATGAGAAAGAGAGAGAAAGGGGTGTAATGAGAAAGAGAGAGAGGTGTAATGAGAAAGAGAGAGAGAGGGGTGTAATGAGAAAGAGAGAGAGGGGTGTAATGAGAAAGAGAGAGAGGGGTGTAATGAGAAAGAGAGAGAGGGGTGTAATGAGAAAGAGAGAGAGGGGTATAATGAGAAAGAGAGAGAGAGAGGGGTGTAATGAGAAAGAGAGAGAGAGGGGTGTAATGAGAAAGAGAGAGGGGTGTAATGAGAAAGAGAGAGAGGCGTGTAATGAGAAAGAGAGGGGTGTAATGAGAAAGAGAGGGGTGTAATGAGAAAGAGAGGGGTGTAATGAGAAAGAGAGGGGTGTAATGAGAAAGAGAGAGAGAGGGTTGTAATGAGAAAGAGAGAGAGAGGCGTGTAATGAGAAAGAGAGAGAGAGAGGGGTGTAATGAGAAAGAGAGAGAGAGAGAGGTGTAATGAGAAAGAGAGAGAGATGGGTGTAATGAGAAAGAGAGAGAGAGGGGTGTAATGAGAAGAGAGAGGCGTGTAATGAGAAAGAGAGAGAGAGGGGTGTAATGAGAAAGGGAGAGAGGGGTGTAATGAGAAAGGGAGAGAGAGGGGTGTAATGAGAAAGAGAGAGAGGGGTGTAAAAGAGAAAGAGACGGGTGTAATGAGAAAGAGAGAGAGAGGGTTGTAATGACAAAGGGAGAGAGAGGTGTAATGAGAAAGAGAGAGAGAGGTGTAATGAGAAAGAGAGAGAGAGGGGTGTAATGAGAAAGAGAGAGAGAGAGAGGGGGGTGTAAATGAGAAAGCGAGAGGGGTGTAATGAGAAAGAGAGAGAGAGAGAGGCGTGTAATGAGAAAGAGAGAGAGAGGGGTGTAATGAGAAAGAGAGAGAGAGGGGTGTAATGAGAAAGAGAGAGAGAGGGGTGTAATGAGAAAGAGAGAGAGAGAGAGAGAGAGAGAAGCAAAGAGAGGTAAGAGATCCATGTGTGTCAATTAGCAGTGGAGTTGGAGCGTGTTTTCTGCATTATGCTACTTTGCTAATGCTAATCCCTTCCTCTGAGGTTTAACAATTAGCATACTGAGACGCCAAAGCTCCTGGTTGATATTAAGATTTCCAACTGTGTGTGTGTGCGTGCGTGTGGAGCCAGGGCAATAAGTAATAAGCTGGAACTCAACACGTCTTCCCCTCGAGATTGATGGCTTAGCTGTTAGCACAGCTGAATCATTCAAATTCCTGGGGACCATCATCTCCCACAACCTCAAGTGGGAGGACAACATCACAGCAGTCACTAAGAAGGCACGCATGTACTACTTGCGGCAGCTGAAAAATATCTAAATCTCCCAGACAAACCTGATCCGGTTTACACATCAATCACAGAGTCCATACTGACCTCTTCTATAACCGTCTGGCTTGGGTCTGAGCCTGCCTGCTCCAAGGGCAAACTGCAGCGCATTGTACGGTCTGCTGTGAGGGTCATCAGCTGCCACCTACCCTCCATCGAGGTACTGCACGACTCCAGGGCAAGATCATCGCCGACACCTCCCACCCTGGTCACCCCCTTTTCCAAAAACTCTCCTCTGGCAGGCGGTTCAGTGCAATCATGACCAAAACTTCCTGCCAGCTGAGCAGTTTCTTTTCCCATGCTGTGGGCCTCACCAACCGGCCATCTGGCACATAGAGTTTAAAGGACTATGCACTCTATGCTCTACACGCGTCAAGCCATCTCCGGACTACATACAAAATAACTGCACTATACTGCATATGCACTCTGTTCATCTCACTGCATGTAGATATTTATACTTACTGTACATTTGTACATCCACTGTATATCAACTGTTTACAACGGGTGGTTCTAATCCTGAATGCTGATTGGTTAAAACCGTGTTCCAGCCGGTGTCTAGTCTGGTTAAATCTATGATGTTGAAATGCCTATTTACTCTGTTCCATCTCACTGCGCAATCCACTTTCTCATCAGCCCTGCTAGGAAATGTATAAACTTGATCTCCACTATAAAAAACATCTAAACATTATCTCCCATTTATTTTAGACTACCATTTGGTTTTCAACAGCAGAGATTTGTTTAAACCTTGCTGTCGGTCTCTCCGACCTTTTCAATATTGAATTGCAATCTCCACCCTCCCATATAAAGTGAATGTGTCCTAACGACACTGACAGCATATTGAGCTGGTTGTCATAGCAACATACATATTTTTTGTTGCGAAAACTAAAATGGATGAGTGGAACATTTCTTTAGATTTGTTTTAGCTGCATTGCTTTAGATGAATGGGAAAAAGAGATGGCAATAATGCCCAGGCATGCAGATTTGGAGGATACTGTATTGAATGACCTAGAGAGAAGAAGCAACAAAAAACACACAGATAAGAATTACAAACTGGGCTGTGCGTTGCTTTGAGGGCTGGGTAGCAGAGAAGAAAAAGTTGACTTCAACACTGTCACTAAGTAAGAGTTTAACATTCTACTCCGACAGTCTTATGGAAATGAATGACACGGGAAGGGGGAGCAGTAAAGCATAAGTAGGTACCTGGCACTCAGGGTGGGCTCAAACGGTTTCTAAATGACCCACCAATCGGTCGCAGCTGGCGCCTTATGAAAGACACTAAATTTACCACCTCGAATCATGTATTTCTGGGCAACATTAAACAGAAAAGAAGGCAAGGAAAAGATATCACAAGATATCACAAACAGCCACCCTCCCAGTTCCAAAACTCCTAGGCTCTGAATCCCAGTACAGACCAGGGGTCTGGTCTAGAACGCGTGGTTCGACCTCTACATCTGAGTTGAAGAGGAAAAGAGGGGAACAGACAACTAAAGCCCAACTCATTCCTAGAAAAACTGACTAGAACAGTCTAAGGTATGTTGTTCATAGCCTGGTTGTGTTATTTCTAAGTTAGGCGACTGGAAAACACTATTATAACAATGCATTCTCTGTCTCAGATACGCCACTCTCACATATAACGAGGCCACAAAGAATCATCTGGACCCAAGGGAGACACCCCTGCCAATATATTCAACAAACGCCGGCTTCTCAGGCAATATCACTTAAGTCAGCTGCGGTGGGTAACAAAGAGAATGAATGGTTTCATTTATTCAAATCAGCTCAAATGAATGTCATGAATTGTCTTTATTTTGTCTGAACAGTGTCCTGTTCGCCAGGCACAGCCGCGCGTCATAGGCTCATTGTTATGGATGTATCCAAATAAATCTTTGAAAAAACCTTAAACAAATGCAAATGTAGCTACTTTGCTGTTATTCTGGCTGCACTTTTTGACGTGACTGTAAATTAGCCGTAGTTTGCTAGTTAGCAAGCAATGGAACATTTAGAATGAAGGACTGATACAGAACAAAAAGAACGAACAACTGGGCAACCCTAGATTTGAGTGGGGACTACACAGTTGAATACATTTAAACTCCGTTTTTCACAATTCCTGACATTTAATCCAAGTAAAAATTCCTTGTCTTAGGTCCGTTAGGATCGCCACTATATTTTAGAATGTGAAATATCAGAATAATAGTAGAGAGAATTATTTATTTCAGCTTTTATTTCTTTCTTCACATTCCCAGTGGGTCAGAAGTTATCATACACTCAATTAGTATTTGGTAGCATTGCCTTTAAATTGTTTAACTTGGGTCAAATGTTTTGGGTAGCCTTCCACAAGCTTCCCACAATAAGTTTTGGCCCATTCCTCCTGACAGAGCTGGTGTAACTGAGTCAGGCATTTTCAGTTCTGCCCACAAATGTTATATATTTCTAGGAGACAGAACGCGTCTCCTTCCTGAGCGTTATGACAGCTGCGTGGTCCCATGGTGTTTATGCTTGCGTGCTATTGTTTGTACAGATGAACGTGGTACCTTCAGGCGTTTGAAATTGCTCCCAAGGATGAACCACACTTGTGGACTACAATTTTCTTTCTGAGGTTGTCACGTTCGCTGAAATGAGCGGACCAAGGTGCAGCGTGCATAGAGTTCCACATGTTTATTAAAATGAAACTCACCAACAAAAACAATAAACGAGATGTAATGACTGGAGTGCTCACAGACACTACACAAAAACAAGATCCCACAAACTAAAGGTGGAAAAAAGGCTGCCTAAGTATGATCCCCAATCAGAGTCAATGATCGACAGCTGCCTCTGATTGGGAACCATACCTGGCCAACAAAGAAATAGAAAAACTAGAATGCCCACCCAAATCACACCCCGACCTAGCCAAATAGAGCAATAAACAGGCTCTCTAAGGTCAGGGCGTGACAGAGGTCGTGGCTGATTTCTTTTGATTTTCCCATGGTGTCAAGCAAAGAGGCACTGAGTTTGAAGGTAGGCCTTGAAATGCATCCACAGGTACACCTCCAATTGACTCAAATTATGTAAATTAGCCTATTAGAAGCTTCTAAAGCCATGACATCATTTTCTGGAATTTTCTAAGCTGTTTAAAGACACAGTCAACCTATTGTATGTAAACTTCTGACCCACTGGAATTCTGATACAGTGAATTATAAGTGAAATAATCTGTCTGTAAACAATTGTTGGAAAAATTACTTGTGTCATGCACATGTAACGGATATGAACTAGCTTGCTAGTTAACGGTGGTGCGCGCAAAATAGCGTTTCAATCGGTGATGTCACGTAGATGTCCTTACCGACTTGACAAAACTATAGTTTGTTAATTAAGAAGAAATTTGTGGTGTGGTTGAAAAATGAGTTTTAATGACTGCAACCTAAGTGTATGTAAACTTACTTCAATACTTCAACTTTGTCTTGTGGAAGGATGAAACAGTAAAAATAAATTAATCCAAATAATGTTCTTATTGAAAATATGTTGTTTATTATTTGAATATTTTGGTAACCCATTGTATAAAAGTGATAATGCCCTCTAAGTCAGTGTTTGTTGGATATATTGGCACGACAATAACAACACCACTTCAATATATAGAACAAACACAGGCTTTTCTGGCATTATCACTTAAATATCCACAGAATATTTGTGTCTCCACTTCTCACTCTTATAGCTCTACGTTAAGTCTACCTAGTTGTATATCATGATTGTAATCTTTTTGTAGACTCCTATGTCTGTATTCTGTAATTAAATGTTGTCCATCACTAGCAGCACCATAAAATCAAGTACAATTCTGAGTATGTGTAAATTTACTTAATAAAGGTGATTCTAATTCTGAGTGGGCAGTTGTCTGTTTGTGCCAGTCCTCTGTGGTTCAGTATTTGGCAGCTCTCTGAGCACTGAGCAGCAGCCACACAGCCAGATGGTGATTTTACTGAGGCCCCCGTAAAGATGTACAGCCTTTTAAACATCAAATAGAAGCACTTTAACCAGCTAGCACAGTGGATCTGGGTCGATTCTGGCTGAGAGTCGGGGCACTCGGTTGAGAGTCAGACTCGGCCGACGTCATTTTTCATTGTTTCTGTGATCAAAAAATACAATTAACATTTAAATTAAGTACTTTAAGAGTTCTGCGTAGTATTTTTGTATTTTGATACTTTGTGCAAGTCAATTGATTAAAAACCTTGTGGATGGAGCCTCCCGAGTGGCGCAGCGCAAACTGCATCGCAGCAGAGCAAATTGCACCACAGCAGAGCAAACTGCATCGCAGCAGAGCAAATTGCACCACAGCAGAGCAAACTGCATCGCAGCAGAACAAACTGCACCGCAGCAGAACAAACTGCACCGCAGCAGAGCAAACTGCACCGCAGCAGAGCAAACTGCAGCAGAGCAAACTGCATCGCAGCAGAGCAAACTGCACCGCAGCAGAACAAACTGCAGCGCAGCAGAGCAAACTGCAGCAGAGCAAACTGCATCGCAGCAGAGCAAACTGCACCGCAGCAGAGCAAACTGCACCGCAGCAGAGCAAACTGCAGCGCAGCAGAGCAAACTGCATCGCAGCAGAGCAAACTGCATCGCAGCAGAGCAAACTGCACCGCAGCAGAACAAACTGCACCGCAGCAGAGCAAACTGCATCGCAGCAGAGAAAACTGCATCGCAGCAGAGCAAACTGCATCGCAGCAGAGCAAACTGCACCGCAGCAGAGCAAACTGCACCGCAGCAGAGCAAACTACATCGCAGCAGAGCAAACTGAGAGAGTGGTTTGAGACCCGTGCCGGCCTAGACTGGGAGCCTCATGAGGCGATGCACAATTGGCCCAGTGTCATCCGAGTTAGGCCGGCCGGGATGTCCTTGTCCCATCACACTGTAGCAACTCCAGGCGCATGCACACTGACACGGTCACCAGGTGTATGGTGTTTCCTCCAACAGAAAATGTTTTTTTTTTTGTGGATGGGTATAATTTGTATATATAAAATGTATTATAGTAATATATAAAATGACTGATTGTGTATATATTTATTTAAACTTGCAGTACCTTCACACACACACACACACACACACACACACACACACACAGGTTTGCCCCTCACTAATCAATCCATCCATTTCCTTTATTAATGCAGATTAAAGCAACACAGAGAATAATGGAGCATTGTACTCCAGCACATTAAAACACTCTTCAATTTAAACACCATTCATCTCTTTCACTCTGTCCCCACTCTCATTCTCTCTCTGTCTCACTCCCTCTCTCTGGCTGAGAGTGACTTTCAATCTAAGTATTGAATCTAAATGCCATGCAGAGGGTTAGTAGGAAGTAGCAGTAATTGTCCTGATGATAAGGTTGATAATGCCAGAAGCTCTTAATCAGAAGAGGCTTACGGCCTGGCTAGACTGGCTGTATAGGCCTTTATCCTACCAGCCTCTCTCTCTCACACACTCATAGGCACACGAACGGTCGGGCAGGCACACGCACACACACACACATCGTGGACAACATTTATCTACTTTTAATTATCTTTGGCTGTGCAGATTAGTGCCCATCAAGTGTATTGTGTGAATAGAATACATTTACATTCCTAAGGAGGACAGACAGAGGGAGACGTGTGTGTGCATGTATCTAGTTGGTATTAATATAGGCTAATAGGTGTCCAGATAGGACATAATAAAGTCAAGCTTGTATCCTGTAACAAACACAGAGACACAAACACACCTTTCTACTGTCTAATTTCATCAGTCTAGACTGAACAAGTGTCCCTGTTGACAGCTGTTTAAGCCAGGGAGGGTTAATGGAGAGGAAACCAACGTGTTGATTTAACCAAGGAAACAGATCGCTGATCATCTGTGTGTATCAGCTACAATGGTCTGTCAAAGATGTGGTACTGTAGGTAGGGTCAACATAATCCAAATGAATATATTACCAAGGTTGATGTATTTTTTCCAGGCCATGAATGCTCTCCAACTTTATTTGGAATGGAAAGACCTCAAGAGTCAAATTGACTGTGTTACACTTACCCCATGAAGCTGGAGGTCTTGGACTACCTCATATGAAGATAAATTAATGCACAACTGCGTTCACTTAAACAATGGACAGCAGAGTATCGAAGGCATATTGGTAATACCGTATTATCTCAAATATATTCACTACTTTGGGTCCAAGGCGATCCAATGGTTATCAATTCATGAAGCGGAAGGAACCAATATCGCCAATAACCCCTATTTGAAATACCCCCACCTTACCTCCAGTGTTGACTGACAACATCTTTAAGTACAAGTTCCAAAGTGACATCATGCATTGTTAGCGTGTACTATGATGGATCTATACTGTCATTGAAAAAGATTTGGACTATTCAAAAGGATGATTTCTTTAAGTTCTTACAAATCAGAAAATGTATTAAATCGCTTCAACAAAAAACCCAAGGCAAAGAAGTTGATTGCCAAGTTATATCAAAGGTTGATTGAAACACTACCTGATGGGAATAAATGGGAAACAATTGAGGAGAACCATTGTTCACATCTGCTCCTGCAGTCTAAGACATAAACTACTGCAATTGAAGATAATTCATAGGACTTACTACATTCCTGCCAGAATGAAAGTCACGTACCCAGACATTTCACATCTCTGTTTAAGATGCAAAAAGCACAAAGGAACCATATTACTTACATATGCTGTTGTCCTGTGACAAACTACCACCATTATTTGTGATAATGTACGTGATAACATTTCATTGTGTCTAGGAATTGATATCCATCCATCTCCATGACTATGTCTTCTGGGATATGTAAATATTAGTGATCAATATCAAGTTTTGTAACACAGGTGTAATTGCTGCAAAACAAAAGTATAGCCATCAATTGGAATGCGTCGTATTCACCCTCAATAACAATCTGGAGGACTGAACTAGTTACATCCCGATAGATTCGATATACTATAAATTCAAACAAATATCTGACTTTTTGACAAAGTTTGGAGGCCGTATGTGGACCATCTCAGGGAGTGTGGTGCTTGAGGGGAGTTCACGGCTGTTCTTGGAGGCAGGGCACTAGTTTGTATTTTTGTGTGTGATTGTGGGCGAGTGTCGGCATGTTGCTGTTTGTGTTGTGTGGTGGATGTTTTTCTTTTTGTGTTGTTTGGTTTTGTGAATGTCAGTTTATTTTGGAAATAATTTTTATTTTATAATAATATTTATAATACCTGTTTAAAGGTGTGAATGGTCTATGCCAGGTTAGGGCCAGCAGGTCCTTTTAGAATCCTCGTTCTCCTCATTCAGGGAGAGATACTTGTTGTTACTATAGCTCTACTCAAATGTGTGCGTTTTTGGAAGTTTTGCCCTGTGTTTGAGGTGGTTTTATTTTTGCAAGTTAAGTATTTTTGTCAATGATTTTAATCATTTTTTAATTGCCTGTATATCTTGTAAATACATCTCTCTGGATCCAGTCTTATTCATTGAAACCTGAACTATAAATAAAAACTGTAGAAAATGTACATTTAGTCCATCACCATTAGTGTACCTATAACAGAACTCTGAGGGCCATGTGATCCAAAAGCACAGTCTCACCACCACCTCAGACACAAACACATCCACCTGAACTACAATGAAATAATTAGGATAAGACACAGATGATGTCATAACAGAGATCAGGAAGTAGGAGAGCCAACTCTCTCATTCAGCTACTTGGACAAGTTCCATTTGGCTCCCAGTGTAGTTTAAATCATTGAATCATGCTTCCTTTCTACCGAGCATTCAAAAGGATATCCACAAGGCAAGGAGAAGGCAGAAGCGCGCACACACACACACACACACACACACACACACACACACACACACACACACACACACACACACACACACACACACACACACACACACACACACACACACACACACACGCTGAAGCCTGCTTTCTGGCATCAGTGGCTATAGTCATACCACAACACCATAGGTTTGCAGTGAAAACACACGGAGACATACAGTGCCTTGCGAAAATATTCGGCCCCCTTGAACTTTGCAACCTTTTGCCACATTTCAGGCTTCAAACATAAAGATATAAAACTGTATTTTTTTGTGAAGAATCAACAACAAGTGGGACACAATCATGAAGTGGAACGACATTTATTGGATATTTCAGACTTTTTTAACAAATCAAAAACTGAAAAATTGGGCGTGCAAAATTATTCAGACCCTTTACTTTCAGTGCAGCAAACTCTCTCCAGAAGTTCAGTGAGGATCTCTGAATGATCCAATGTTGACCTAGATGACTAATGATGATAAATACAATCCACCTGTGTGTAATCAAGTCTCCGTATAAATGCACATGCACTGTGATAGTCTCAGAGGTCCGTTAAAAGCGCAGAGAGCATCATGAAGAACAAGGAACACACCAGGCAGGACCGAGATACTGTTGTGAAGAAGTTTAAAGCCGGATTTGGATACAAAAAGATTTCCCAAGCTTTAAACATCCCAAGGAGCACTGTGCAAGCGATAATATTGAAACGGAAGTATCAGTATCAGACCACTGCAAATTTTATTTATTTTACCTTTATTTAACTAGGCAAGTCAGTTAAGAACAAATTCTTATTTTCAATGACAGCCTAGGAACAGTGGGTTAACTGCCTGTTCAAGGGCAGAACGACAGATTTTGTACCTTGTCAGCTCGGGGTTTGAACTTGCAACCTTCCAGTTACGAGACCAACGCTCTAACCACTAAGCTACCCTGCCACCCCAAGACCTGGCCTTCCCTCTAAACTTTCAGCTCATACAAAGAGAAGACTGATCAGAGATGCAGCCAAGAGGCCCATGATCACTCTGGATGAACTGCAGAGATCTACAGCTGAGGTGGGAGACACTGTCTATAGGACAAAAATCAGTCGTATATTGCACAAATCTGGCCTTTGTGGAAGAGTGGCAAGCCATTTCTTAAAGATATCCATAAAAAGTGTTGTTTAAAGTTTGCCACAAGCAACCTGGGAGTCACACCAAACATGTGGAAGAAGGTGCTCTGGTCAGATGAGATCAAAATTGAACTTTTTGGCAACAATGCAAAACGTTATGTTTGGCGTAAAAGCAACACAGCCCATCACCCTGAACACACCATCCCAACTGTCAAACATGGTGGTGGCAGCATCATGGTTTGGGCCTGCTTTTCTTCAGCAGGGACAGGGAAGATGGTTCAAATTGATGGGAAGATGGAAGGAGCCAAATACAGGACCATTCTGGAAGAAAACCTGATGGAATCTGCAAAAGACCTGAGACTGGGACGGAGATTTGTCTTCCGACAAGACAATGATCCAAAACATAAAGCAAAATCTACAATGGAATGGTTAAAAAATAAACATATCCAGGTGTTAGAATGGCCAAGTCAAAGTCCAGACCTGAATCCAATCGAGAATCTGTGGAAAGAACTGAAAACTGCTGTTCACAAATGCTCTCCATCCAACCTCACTGAGCTCAAGCTGTTTTGCAAGGAGGAATGTCTCTCGATGTGCAAAACTGATAGAGACATACCCCAAGCGACTTTCAGCTGTAATCGCAGCAAAAG